>NC_088869.1:45236414-45431414 GCF_032884065.1 Artemia franciscana
AGGCTCATCGTCTTCAGATTTCATGGTATTCAGGTAGAAGATCCATCTTTAGGATTCCCAAGCTATAGAGCAATCCAGACCCAAATTCTTTCATGTGCTTCTTTCCGAGTCACGGCTATTCAGTACTTTCAACAACTTTCAGAAGGTGCAAAGATAAATCAGTTGTCATCAGAAAAAAGACAGTCTTTTTGCAATTAAATCACCACTTAAGAGGATCGAGACTACTATTTTCACTCCTATTTTGGACCTGATGGTAGACATGCAGCGACTGAAACTTCGCAGATGGACGTGCGGGAGGCAAGTCCCGAGGATGCATAGATTTTGAGGTTGTTGAGACCTTCTTTTGAAATTTACTATAGCTGATTTTAGTTCTTCAGATGGATAGTAAAGGACAAAAACTTGAGAATTTCTTTGGAACGCCTTAATTTCCTAAAATATGTTTAAAGCCTTTTTTTAACACCATGTACATGGGAAATGATGTCGCAGGCAAGTAGTTGTAGTAGTGTCACAGTAGAAAAGTACGAAATTGCAGAGTAGTGATAGTAGTAGTAGACAGGTTTAATGGAAAAACTTGACAGCTATCGCTGATTTGCGTTTCTTTACAACATATCCAAAACAAACTACACTTGTAAATATAAATCAAACTATATACATTAACTCTTATTGTAGATATCAACGAAAAACGGGACGAAAGAATACCATATCGGTTTGTTCTTGCTTTAACGGGAACTAACTTATCTTTCTCTCTCATTCTTGATGGTAGAGGTTGATCAGGTAGAGTTGTCACGGTGCCAAAATTTAGAAAGCAAGAACTTTTCAAAACTGATTATCAGAGTTTCGTAGCGGTTTTGGAGGAACGGCAGTACTAGCACTTCCAGAGCCTTTTCGTAGGTGATATCAGGGCGGCCCAAGATGATCAATACCGCTCGCTTCTGAACCGATTCAAGCTCCTAACAAAGATACACTGTTTTAAGTGCTGAGGACGCCCAAACAAAGCACGCATATTCCAGAATGGAGTGTACGTACGTTAGGTATGCATACTTAATACTCTCTGTCTTTGCACTGAACGTAGGCATACCGTTCGAAGTCTCTAGACTAGCATTTGCACTTTTAACCACGATTTCGAAATGTGCGGCAAAGGTGAATTTATGGGCGAAATCAACTCAAAGGATCTTGATACTGTTTGTTAGTGGGAATGGAACATTTGGCTCCACAACATCGTTTTTTAGCGGGTTAAAGCGTAATATCTTCGACTTGTTCCGATTTATCTCAAGATTTAGTTCCACACACTCTTTTGTGAAAAAACTGACAAATTTTAACTGAATTATGGCGTCATAACGCCGTTTTGCACTTAATATTTCAGGATAAATGACGGGTCGTCCACGAACTTGTAGCGGTCGTCATAGTCAGCTATGAGGAAGTTAATTACAGACAAGAATACAATAGCTACGAGCCTAGTGCCTTGAGGGGCTCCACAGTTGGATGAAGACCATTTGAAATTACTCTCACCTTTGTATTGAGCAAACACACGTTGCATCCTCTGACTGAGAAAGTCCAACACGAGCGTAAGAGGCTTTTTCCTAGCCTTCATTGGCTTGAGATTAAGGGCAGCTACAATGTGATTGATTGAGTCAAAGGTCAATAGGAAGTCTATGGCACCAAGGTCAGCAAAACTGTGACCATCCTCAACCCGCTTGAGGAGACTATCGTACATCCGCACTAGGTACACTAATGCATTATAGTCTTTCAGTCCGCTATATTGTCTCCAGTCGATAGATTCCTTAATTTGATCCAGTAAGACACTCATGACAAAGGTCTCGGCCACTTTTGCCAAGCATGGTGTTTGCGAAGTAGGTCTAAGTTGGTCAAAGCTTTTAGGGCTAGTAACCTTCGAAATTACTTTAACGTAGGCTTTCTTCCAAACAGCTGGAGAGATCCCAACATGAAATCACAGGCTTATAAGCACTGAGAGTGGTTTCGCAATGAAAGGGGCGTATTCTCGAATCTGTTTGGGTGGAAGTTCGTCTGGATAAGCAAAACTATTTACTTTCACCTTCATAAGGGCCTTATAGGTTGTCATTTCATCGAAAACAATTTCACTTTCATCTGCACAGGAGTCAAGTATTTCAGACTTCTGGGCTTGTGTGGAAGAAGGAAATGGGGTCCATATACGGGTAAAATATTGATTAGCCTCATCAGCAGTTGTGTAAGTTCCATCAAGGTGGCTTATTTTTATGCTGTTATGAATGAACTTGCCAGTGATTTGCTTGACTGCTCTGTGCCATTTCCTGGGATCAGTGTGTCTAAGACTGTCCGAAAATTTTTCACGTCTGTAATCTTTTTTCGCACTTCTCGTGAAAGAGGTAATGTGATTCCACAATTTTTTACAAGTTTTGCAAAAATGGGTTCTATTCCCAAGATAATTTCATCATGTGTATGTCCCATGCAACACTTATACCACCCTGTTTCGCTTATGGAGAATAATGTATCTTGTTGAATCACAATTGGCAAGAAAATAATAAAAGAACGAGTAGCTCCATATCATCACCAACTAGAGCAGTAGGAAGAATTCTAGACTTTTCAATAGCAGTTTTAACATATTTACGTCCGTGTCGGTCCCCTTTTTACATAAGCTTTCACCAAGCACGCTGATGAACTTCACCTCAATTTTTGTTGGGTTAACATTTGTAGTAAACAACACCTCTCTTCCGTTAAATTTCACAGGTCTTTTTTGTGCCGCATTTTGACAGATTCCAAGTTCTGGGCGAATTTCGTTGAAAAGCTCCTTCCAATCTTCCACTGATCTTCCACGAAGAAGAGCTCCACCATCCAAAAATTAAAAGGTGTGGTTCTAGTAGTTCTTTCTTATTTGAGCAGAGGTTATCTACGTCCTTACAAGATTCAAATAAAGCTTTTGCAAGATCAGACTTGTTTGGTCTCTTCCTGAGCCCATCTTCGTCAAAGAGTAACGAAGGAATAACACATAATTCGTGTTTGAAATAGTCTCTTTCTAGAATGATCCAACGTTTCGCGACAACCAAAAACCTCTGGAAGATTAGGATAGGTGCTTGATGTTCGGTGAACCAGCTCTCTTGGCTGTCATGAGGGCTATTTATGATTTCTTTCTGAAAAAATCATCCTTTACTGACTGGTCAACCATACCATCAAGAATTGATATTCCCACTCTTCGAGATTTTCCAGTGTTTGGTTCTAAGGGACCCATTATTCTATTCTCTATAATTCCCAGTCCTTCACAACCTTATATGAATTTTTAAGCATTTCTATGACAAGCAATGTGTCCTCGTGGTGATATCCCTCTTAGTATCGCTCTCGATTAATGCAGCGGCTGTAATAATTATTCTCAGTGTCTTTTGTTGGTAACGTTCTTCTCAGTGTCGAAGTATTCTTGAAGGATGCGAGAAGTCATCATTCTAGCAGTAACTACTTTGAATTTTCCGACAATATTGGCAATAACAAGCCTCAACCCTTAAGTGCTCTTGCAGGTTTTCTTTATATATTTTGTGCTATATGGCTTAAGCCCATCTTTTGGCAAAAACTGTTCCATTTTTGTACATAGGCTAATGATTGTTAGTTGCTCCTTGTCATTTTCCTGAAAATATTCTAGCACTTTTAAAAATATCTCATGCTTTTTTGCATTCCTGGATCTTACAAATTCCATCATCTTAGTATCATTGACATCACTGGCAAACTTCTAAGGTACGTCACGATACGTTCAAAAAGCAGTTGAGTGCGACAGTTGATATACAGTTTTAGGGGTGTGGATGTTTGCTACTGTTTTCTATGCGCAAATGGACGTTATTTTCCCACTCGTCGTTTCTTTCTTTGCAGACAGAAAGCAGTATTTCATGAATTTTTCTGTTCTGCCTCAGGACCAACAATGTCGTTTCTTATGCTTTGTCTTAAGGGCTACTATTATGCGACGAAATAAATAGTAGCATTTGAAATCGAATTGCCTCAGATGCAATGTCAGAAGACATTTTTTTTTTTGTGATTTTCTCTTGCTTTGACCGTCTTTTCTTCTTTTGTAATCATCCGAGTATTTCTTGTCCGTGTAAGATCTGTAGTAATCAACATGCACCCAACTTCCTTGAGCAACATCATGATTCTTCGGCAGCTTCGAACGGCTGCACTTACATTCAAAATCTCTTTCTCCACAATGACAGTTATTGCACCAGAACTGTCTACACTTTTAAATCATATTGAACAGATGGCAGAACCCATCTAAAGAAATTCAACTTCAGAAATAGAAATAATTATGTTATCGGCAATGACTCCCATCCTTTGTTGGGAATAGTGGCAAAAAAAAGAGAATTATATTTGGAAAGAAAAATTCCTCCAACTAGAAAAGATCTAGCTCCTCTACCACGACCAAACAGAAATAAGAAGTGTGATGGACAAGCAATCATTGTGCAAATAAAATATCGTCATAAGAGAAAAGGAAATTGAGAAAAGAAAATGGAATGTAGCTTTAAGAGAATGGTAGAAGATCCTCAATAGAAGTCGAAGGAGAAAATTCAACGGTTACAAATAAAAATTACTGACAGTTATTCAATCTTGCTTAAAAATCTCAAAAAACTTACGAAATTTTCTTTTAGTTTTTGCTAAAATATAATTTTTGGTAAAAAAAAAAAAAACTGGAGTACACTCATTGAAAGCAAGCGACTCCTTTAAAGCAAGAACTTGAGCTAGATCCTTTTTTTGGAAACTAGATAGCGCTTAGAACCAAAAAGTTTTGGAGAAGTAGCTACCACAATAAACCCACTTTTTTCTAGCACATACTTTGTATTTTCAAGAGAATCTGGGAAATAAAACAAAGTATTCGTATGCTTACCACAAGTCTCTGCCTTAGTCTAAGCTTAGAATCAAGAACATTCAAGGTTTCATGCAAGACTTAGTCAACATAATTGTATATGTGCACCTCTTTTTAAGATGGCATTGTGCGAAACTATCCAGGAGGCAAGTAAATGGAAATCAGTGGTATTGGCTGGTGCCATTTTGATGGTGAAGGACTAATTAATGGGTTCAATTGATACTGATAGAACGCCAAGTCGGTGACCCATATTAAATTTGTTCGTTCATGCTCCTTTCCTTTTTTTTTTACGACGCCTATAACTCCATGCAAGTTATTTCTTCCAACAACAATTTGTTGTTGGAAGAAATATTTTTGCTCTCCCTTCTCGCACTTTGAGAACAGGAAAGACTTCTGTTGCCTATTACAAATCCCAGTACTCACAGGAAAGACAGTTTTTTTATTATTACGATTTGATTTTTTTTTGCTTTTGCCACTCAATAGAAACCCTAGAAGGGATATTTTACTCGCTAAAATATGAAATGACACTGTTTATCGGAGATACCCCTCCCGCTTTGATCACTAAAGAGGGGCTCCCAAAAGAATCCTGTTATGTTGGTGATGGACCATTTTTACATTTATTTCCTTAATCTAAGGCCCAAATAACCCCATAGAAAATATCTTTATCCATGTGTTGTCGCATAATGAACTTTTAGCCTTTTGACCCCTCCTTTGCACTTTAGGTGTGAATCTGACCCATTTTTCCTAGAAATAGCGATGTCGATTTTTTATATGTTAATGAGCTTCTATGAATGGTATATAAATCATTTTTGTTGCAGTTTTTCAAGGTTTACCCGTTTTTTGTCCTATCCTTACAGTAGTATGAAGCCACAGTCTCAGAATAAATGCAATCAACGCTTATTAAAATTGTGTCTTAGCGTCAGTATTTCTAGCATTTACATATTCGCGTGTGAACACTCAGTCATTCATGTAGATTACAACTTCGTGGATACCCGAATAAAAATCGTGATAGTGCTTGCCCCACTGGGACAAAATCCTGACAGTGTAATAGAGAGCAGTCTGCTCTCTCACGAACTAAGTGTAGTTTTTAATGTTGGTCATTCACTAAGTGTAGTTTTTAATGTTGGTCATTCACGTTCCTTTTTGTTCATTTAAGGTTTCATTCTATAAAACAACATGCAAAAATATTCCATCCTGCTTTGATATTTTTCTTTTTAAAATGGATATATGGATATACCTTCAATTCGTAATTTTTTCCTTAAAAGTATTTCTTGTGCTATCTATAGACAGCCTATATGTCCATATAATAATTTCCTCTTATTTATACTGCGTTACTCAATAATAGTAATTCAAAACAGCTCAAGTTGTAGACATGAATTTCAGAGGAGGGTGAATAGAATGAAAAATGACAGGTTAATGTTTGTCTACCTGTAAGAAGGAGCAGTATTTTAAGCAATAAAGGTCCTTATCAGTACATTATGACATGGCGAATCAAACTAAGTATCTGGATCCCATCTTTACTATGTGTATGCGGGCCAAGGATGCAAACCTATGTAACACTCGTCAAAATCAAAAGTCAATTCTAAGTAACTTGAAAAAAAATGAGATACGTAGAAACAGATCAAAGGTGTAGATCGAGTGTCCTAATGTAAAGTGGTAAGCTATTAATAGTAATGCTCAAATAACGTCAAATATAATATGACGTTTTTAACTGTCACTGCCGTGTTAAGGAAGACTAACGTCAATATATTTTAAACTTTGAGCAATGAATTATTTATTTTATATTTTCAAGTCTTAAGAAATTCTGATACGATAGCTGGACTATCCTATATGTAACCGTTATATGAAATAAAATGAGGGGCGTTAACTAGCTTTGTCCAATATGGGGGAGGGTCTATTTTACATAATCACGATCTCGTTGATAAATATATTTTATATTTTCATTAACATTAATTTGCTTGAAATTTATAATAATTTTACTCAAATTTAATGTAGTGTAAATATTCTTCAATATTCACATTTCAAACAGTTCGTGACAACGAATCAAACAGTTCGTAATAACGAACAGTAGTAAAGAGCGACCCGGCTCAATAGTAACCGAAACTCTAAAAAACGGAACTTGATACCAATAGTTTTATCAAAAGAATCGCATTTTAATTTTGATTTTAAATATATAAGTTCTATTAAGTTTAGTCTTACCCCAAAACATCGAAACACCCCCTAAACGTCACAGAGAAAATCAAACCATCAAATTCAGCGTATCAGAAAACCCTACTATAGTAGTTTCAAGCTCCCATCTACAAAAATGTGGAATTTTGTATTTTTTGCCAGAAGACATATCACGGATACTTGTTTATTTGTTTTTTTTTCCAGGGATGATCGAATCGACCCGGTGTTCCTAGAATGTCGTGAGAGGGCTCATTTACACTGAAATTAAAAGTTCTAGTGTCCTTTTTAACTGACCAAAAAAAATGGAGGGCACCTAAGCCCCATCACACACATATTTTCTCCTCAAAGTCACCAGATCAGAATATTGAGATAGCCATTCTGTTCAACTTAGTCGAAAACCTAATAACTATGTCTTTAGGGACGACTTAATACCCCACAGTTCCCGAGGGAGTGGCTGCAAGTTACAAATTTTGGCAATTGTTTACATACAGCAACGGTTATGATGAAGTGTACAGACGTTTTCAGGGGGGGCTTTTTCGCGTTGGTTTGAGAGTGGGTCGGGGGGGGGGGTTACGTGGGAATATCTTCTTATGGAGGAATTTGTCAAGAGATTGTGATTCAGGGGTCATTCTTCAGGATTTGGAATAAAATTCAAGCTTTAGTGCAAAGATTGAGGTATTGACAAGGGGGGAAACCCCTTTATATGCGTAAGAAAAATACACAAATATAGAAGTTCGTTACGTAAGTTAATTTGTAAGGTACGTATGTTTATTACTAAAAAAAAACGTTCGTACAAAAAAATTTAGTTGCATTTTTAAATAACCAAAAATAGGGGACAACTAGTCCTCCTCCTCCACTCCTTTTTCTTATCAAAATCGTCCGATCAAAACTATGAGAATGCCATTTAGTGAAAAAAAATATGCAAATTTCGTTTTAATCATTCATGTACGGTGAGCCAAAATCAAAATGCATTGATGCATTAATTCAAAAATGTTCAGAAATTAAATATAAAAAAAAACTTTATTTAACTGCAAGTAAAGAGCGACATTAAAACTTAAAACGAACAGAAATTATTCCATATATGAAAGGGGTTCTTCCCTCTGCAACACCTCACTTTTTACGCTAGAGTATTTTTTTAATGTTTTAAAAAGTAGAGTTGTGACAAAGAGTCAAACTTTAGCGTAAAGAGCGAGGCTTTGAGAAAGGGACAACCCCTTTCATATACGGAATAATTTCTGTTCTTTTTAAGTTTTAATGTCGCTCCTTACTTGCAGCTAAAAAAAACTTGTTATTTTCATTTAATCATAGTTTAAAACTACTGAAACTATTTTTAAAGTGTTTTAAATATGCTTTGTTCTCATCAAGAAGATTTTTGATGATATGGTATGCTTCAAAACTTCTTGGTGAAGATTATCAGAAGAAATTTTGGATTTTCTTGCTATGGTACCAATCAAAAAGCACTGTTAATTTTAAAAAGTCTGGTTTTGACTTGTTCAGCTTTTACATATTAATATGTTTACTTCCTTTTATCGACATTAGTATATAATTATTGCTTTTATTACCTTTTTTTACGAAAATTTGACGAGCCTAGTTGTGGAGGTATAGCGCCATTTTACGCCCCAAGTATTAATTTTCAAGTACAAATTGTATCAAAGTGAAAACTTTTTTGTCTTTATTAGCTCTATTCATATCAGACAAACAGGGTTCCTTTACTTGTTTCAAAATTATGAAAATTTTGATTTTGTGTGTAGTTTAAACATTATTGCCATGCTAATTCGCAAAAAAAAAAAAAAAAAAAAAAAAAAAAAAAAAAAAAAAAAAAAAAAAAAAATGTGGACACAAATCCGGTAATTCTACAATACTTTTCCTGTTTATACAACATAGGCTAGTCCAACACCCAACGAGGTAGTTCTTCGCCTAAAAGTAATCAGTTGATCTTTCAATAAAAAATGAGTGGTTTTACGACTGTTGAATGCATCGTGTCTGATTGGGATTTCCACAGGTGTCTGAAGCAAAAAATCGAATTTAGCATTTGCGCTTTACATGATTAAATAAAAAAAGTTTTTTAACTGAAAGTAAGGAGCGATATTAAAACTTAAAACGAACAGAAATTAATTCGTATATGAAAGGGGCTGCTTCCTCATCAACGTCCAGCTCTTTACGCTAAAGTTTGACTCTTTCTCTCAACTCTACTTTTTAAAACAGTAAAAAACAACAACTTTAGCGTAAAGGTGATGAGAAAGCAGCCCCTTTCATATACGAAGTAATTTCTGTTCGTTTTAAGTTTTAATGTCGCTCCTTACTTTCAGTTGAAAAAACTTGTTTTTTTTATATTTAATTTCTGAACGTTTTCGAATCAATGCATGTCTTGATTTTGGCTCTCCGCAGATGAATAATTAAACCGAAATTTGCGTATTTATTTTTTTTGTCTAAATGGCTTTCTCATAGTTTTGATCGAATGATTTTGAGAAAAAAGGAGCGGGGGAGGAGCCTTGTTGCCCTCCAATTTTTTGGTTACTTAAAAAGGCAATTAGAACTTTTAATTTTTTACAAATGTTTTTATTAGTAAAAGATATACGTAACTTACAAATTAGCTTAGGTAACGAACTTTTGTATTCTCATGTTTTTATTACGTACTAGCTGTTGGGGTGGCGCTTCGCGCCACTCCAACACCTAGTTGGTGGGGGCGCTTGGTACCCCCAAGCCCTCCTGCGTGCGTAAGTCGTTACGCGCCATATTAGTTACGCGCCATTGTAGTTGTGTCCCTGAGTCCCACCTTTGAATATATATATATATATATATATATATATATATATATATATATATATATATATATATATATATATATATATATATATATATATATATATATATATATATATATATATATATATATATATATATATATATATATATATATATATATATATATATATATATATATATATACTAGCTGTTGGGGTGGCACTTCGCGCCACCCCAACACCTAGTTGGTGGGGTGCTTCGCGCCCCCCCCCCCCCCCCAAGCCCCCCCCCGCGCGCGTAAGTCGTTACGCGCCATATTAGTTACGCGCCATTGAAGTTGTGTCCCTGTGTCCCACCTGTGAATAGAGATAGATATAAATATATGTTTTTAACTACGTAAAACATGCGAATATACAACATTCTTCGCTGTCCCATTGTCTGTGCATATAAATAGATTGTCAGGTTTACTGACTCTTGAACATGCAACATATAATTGTCCATTGGAAAAACAATCCGTATTCAGATCTATACCTCATTATTCTAATGATGTGTCCCTGTGTCCCGGTCGTCATTTATATTCCCTGTGTCCCGGTCGTCATTTGTGTCCCGGTGTCCCAGTTTGTAATTTCTCTTTGAGTGTCCCGCTCGTCATTTATATTCCCTGTGTCCCGGTCGTCATTTGTGTCCCGGTGTCCCGGTCTGTAATTTTTATTCGAACAATCCCTGTGTCCCGGTCGTCATTTATATATCCCGCCTGTGCCACCGGCGTCCCCGTTGTAGTTGTGTCCCTGTGTCCCGGTCGTCATTTATATTCCGTGTCCCGGTCGTGATTTGTGTCCGGGTGTCCCAGTCTGTAATTTCTCTTTGAGGTTCCCGGTCGTCACTTATATTCCCTCTGTCTCGGTCGTCGACAACTAAGTTAGTTGTTAAAAATGACGACAACTAATTTCATGACGTCAGTCAACACAGAAACATGACGTCACCTGATCCACAGATCCACAGACAGACAACTTATTTTTATATATATAGATATATATATATATATATATATATATATATATATATATATATATATATATATATATATATGTTTTTAACTACGTAAAACTTGCGAATATACAACATATTGGGACATATTGAATATACAACAATGGGATAGCGAATATTCTTCGCTGTCCCATTGTCTGCACATGTAAATAGATTGTCAGGTTTACCGACTCTTGAACATGCAACATATAATTGTCTATGGGAAACAATCCGTATTCAGATCTATACCCCACTGTTCTAATGATTGCCCTTGAGCTTTGTTGATGGTGATTGCTAATCAAACATTCCCTGTGTCCCAAACGTCATTTATATATCCCCCTGTGCCCCCCGGCGTCCCCGTTGTAGTTGTGTCCCTGTGTCCCAGTCGTCATTTATATTCCCTGTGTCCTGGTCGTTATTTGCGTCCCGGTGTCCCAGTCTGTAATATCTCTGTGAGTGTCCCGGTCGTCATTTATATTCCCTGTGTCCCGGTCGTCATTTGTGTCCCAGTCTGTAATTTCGTCAGTCGACAAACAACTTTATGAAGACATACAGCTCAATCCTTATAATGAGGTCAGTCGACAAACATGACGTCAGTCGACACACAAACATGACGTCAGTCGACACACACGTCTCAGTCGTCATTTGTGTCCCGGTGTCCCAGTCTGTAATTTCTCTTTGAGTGTCCCTGTCGTCATTTATATTCCCTGTGTCCTGGTCTGTATATACATTCGTTTTTGAATTGGTATATAATGAAATAAATTTTTGTTTTTTCCTTTTTTTCTTTTAAGTTTTTTTTTGGTTTTTACCTTGTTTTAGCTTTTTTAGTTTTTTCTTTTTTCTTTTTAATTTTTTTTTGTAGTTTTTACCTTTTTTAGTTTTTTATTTTTTCTCCTTTATTTTTCAGTTTTTTCCTTTTTTTAGTTTTTTTTTCTTTTTCAGTTTTTAGTTTTTAGTTTTTTTTTAGTTTTTTTTATTAGTTTTTAGTTTTTTTGACTTTTTAGTTTTTTTTGTAGTTTTTACCTTTTTTTAGTTTTTTAGCCTTTTTAGTTTTTTTAGTTTTTTCTTTTTATTTTTTTTGTAGTTTTTACCTTTTTTAGTTTTTTTCTTCTTTTGTATTAATGCTAAAGCCAAGGTTCAAACCTGGAACCTCTCGGACCTAGAACCTGGAACATAACGCTTTACCAACTCAGCTACTTCGGCTTGAATACATTCGTTTTTGAATTGGTATATGATGAAATAATACAGACGTCATTTGCGGACAGACAGACAGACACACAAACAAACAACTTATTTTTATATATATAGATATGAGAGGGTTTACCCCCTCGTCAGTAACTCGCTCTTTACACTAAAGCTTACATTTTGTCCCAATTCCTTAAGAATGACCCCTGAATCACAAAAGCCGTAGAATAAATAGTTGAAATTACTAAAAATACTTTAGCGTAAAGAGCGAGGTATTAGAAGGAGGTGAGCCCTTCATATGTGTAATAATTTCTGTTCGTTTTAAGTTTTAATGCTGCTCCTTACTTCCACTTGAAAAAACGTTTTCCTATTTATTTTTTCATTGTTTTTTTTTTAATTATGCTAGAAAAGCCTGCGCTCCCTTCATGGAAGTTTTCTTCCCCCATGACAAATTCCTCGATGGAAAGTTCCCCCAACATATCCCCATCTTGACAACCCCTCCCCCAAACCAAAAAATCCCCCTGAAAACGTCTGTACACTTCCCGATAACCATCACTATATGTAAGCACTGGTAAAAGTTTGTAAATTGTAGCCCCTTCCATGGGGACTGTGGGGGAGTAAGTTGTCCCCAAAGACATAGTTATAAGATTTTTCGAATACGCTGAATAAAATGTCTATCTCAGAATTTTGATCCGGTGAATTTGGGAAAATAATTAGCGTGGGAGGGGGCCTAGGTGCCCTTCCATTTTTTTGTCACTTAAAAAGGGAACTATAACTTTTCATTTCCGTTAGAATAAGCCATCTCGCAACATTATAGGACCACTGGGTCAATACGATCACCCCTGGAAAAAAAAAACAAAACAAAAAACAAACAAACAAATAAACACGAATCCGTGATCTGCCTTCTGGCAAAAAATACAAAATTGCAAATTTTTGTAGATAGGAGCTTGAAACTTCTCCAATAGTGTTCTCTGATACGCTGAATCTGATGGTGTGATTTTCGTTAAGATTCTATGACTTTTAGTGGTTGTTTCCCCCTATTATTTAAAATAGGGCAAATTTTCTCAGGCTCGTAACTTTGGATGGGTAAGACTAAACTTGATGAAACTTATATATTTAAAATCAGCATTAAAATGCGATTCATTTGATGTAGCTATTGGTATCAAAATTCCATTTTTTAGAGTTTTGGTTACTATTGAGTCGGGTCGCTCCTAACTACAGTTCGTTACCACTAACTGTTTGATAAAAACTAATTAATGAAAGTGGCATTTCTAGAGTCAGCTATTCAATAATATATACATGGTTTTCCAATTTCTATTTGGCAAAAAATATGCTACGGTTATATTCCTGCATAATTCTAATCAATCAATCACATTATTTACCTGATTTACCGCCAATAAATGGCAACGCTTCTATTTTGCTGCTGCAATCAAGAAATTTATTCTTTCTAAAGGTCCTTGAAGATATTTGTTTTTGCTTATTTTCTGCTGATTTTTCAAGCACATTCTTCATTTTTTAAACCGGTGCCTGCTAAGTGCAAAACATATGTTACATATGATTGTATTTTTTCCTAAAAACTAAACTCTCAGGTTTTTAAATCTTTAAGAGGTATACAGTTGTGTAAATTTTAACTGAACAAGTTTAAAATAAAATTCATTTCATTTTATCTGTCCTAGGTACTTTGACACGTATTATACCAAATCCAGGTACAATAGTGGAATTTTCATTGTGAAAAAAGAAGAAACTTAAAAGTCAAAATATCAAACAGTTCGTGGTAACGAAAAAACGGAATTTTGATGCTAAAAGATACATGCAAAGTATTGGATTTTCATGCTGATTTTAAATATATAAGTCTCATCAAATTTAGTCTTTGTCGTCAAAAGTTACGAACCTGAGAAAATTTGCCATATTTTCGAAAATAGAAGGAAACACCCCCTAAAAGTCATAGAATATTAACGAAAATCACAACAAAAATGTGGAATTTCGTATTTTTTTGCCAGAAGACAGATCAAGGGTGCGTGTTTATTTGGTTTTTTTTCCGGGGTCATCGTGTCGACCAAGTGGTCCTAGAATGTCGCAAGAGGGCTCATTCTAACAGAAATGAAAAGTTCTAGTACCCTTTTTAAGTGATCAAAAAATTGGAGGGCATGTAGGCCTCCTCCCACGCTCAATTTTTTCCCAGAGTCAACGGGTCAAAATTTTGAGACAGCCATTTTGTTCCACGTAGTCAAAGACCATAATAACTATGTCTTTAGGGATGACTTACTCCCCCAAAGTCCCTGGAGGAGAGGCTGCAAGTTACAAACTTTGACCAATGTTTACATACAGTAATGGTTATTGGGAAGTGTACACACCTTTTCAAGGGAATTTTTTTGGTTCGGGGGGGGGGGGGGGTGGAGTTAAGGGAAGGGGGTTGTGTGGGAGGATCTTTCCTTGGAGGAATATGTCATGGGGGAAGAGAAATTAAATGAAAAATGCGCGGGATTTTCTAGCATTACTATAAAAAAAACAATGAAAAAATAAACGTGAAAAAGTTTTTTCAATTGAAAGTAAGGAGTAGCATTAAAGCTTAAAACGAACAGATATTATTACTCATATGAGGGGTTCTAAAAATACTTTATCATAAAGAGCAAGGTATTTAGGAGGAGATAAATACTTCGCTCTCTATGCTAAAGTATTTTTAGTAATTTCAACTATTTATTCTATGGCCTTTCTGATTCAGAAGTCATTCTTAAAGAATTGGGACAAAACTTAAGATTTAGTGTAAAGAGCGAGGTATTAACGAGGGGACAAACCCCATCATATACATAATAAAAATATAAGAATACAAAATTTGTTACGTAAGTTAATTCTTAAGTTACGTATATTTTTTACTAATAAAAACGTCCGTTAAAAATTAAAAGTTCTAGTTGCCTTTTTAACTAACCTTAAAAATTGGAGGGTGACTAAGCTTCCTTCCCCACCCCTTATTTCTAAAAGTCGTCTGATCAAAACTAAGAGAAAGCCATTTAGCCAAAAAGAGAATTAATATGCAAATTTCATTTTAATAATTTATGTGCGTAGAGCCAAAATCAAACATATATTAATTCAAAAACATTCAGAAATTAAATAAAAATAAACAAGTTTTTTTAACTGAAAGTAAGGAGCAACATTAAAACTTAAAACGAACAGAAATTACTCTGTATATGAAATGGGTTGTCCGCTCCGCAATCTCTCGCTCTTTACGCAAAAGTTTGACTCTTTGCCACAATTCTACTTTTTAAACAATTAAAAACTTTAGCGTAACAAGCGAGGGATGGCGAAGGGGACAACCCATTTCATATACGGAGTAATTTCTGTTCGTTTTAACTTTTAATGTCACTCCAAGGCCTCATTCAATTGCTGGTTTTTATTAATCAGTAATGTAGGAAAACAGTCTTCCTTTTCTCCTTCTGTCTTCCTTTTTTTTTTCTTTTTTTTTTTTACTGTTTTTAATGTTTGGTAAATGACGACTTATACTTACTGACGACATGACTGTATGCCCTTGGATTATTCTTTATGGTTGATTGTGTATGGCTATGCTGTTTGACCTATGTGATTGTATGGATGAGTAGGGTTAAGGCCTCATTCAACTGCTGATCTATATTCATCACTAATGTAGGAAAACAGTCTTCCTTTTCTCCTTCTCTCTTCCTTTTTTATATGTTTGTGCTGTTGCATTGGTGATTTCTCTTTTCTTTATATATATATATATATATATATATATATATATATATATATATATATATATATATATATATATATATATATATATATATATATATATATATATATATATATATTTATATAAATATATATATATATATATATATATATATATATATATATATATATATATATATATATATATATATATATATATATATATATATATATATATATATATATATTAAATATATATATATATATATATATATATATATATATATATATATATATATATATATATATATATATATATATATATATGCAACTGTTCTTCTTTTATTTATTCTGTACAAACTTCAACCATTATTTTAACTTCCTTGATCCAGGGATGGAAAAGCTCCCTGGCTACATATCTGGTGAGATGACAGTGGTATCTTTTTCCGCACATAAAATATAACATTTTCAAGGGATAAACTCACAGTCATCTAGATTTGCAATTTGTCTCATAGTGACACTCCAATTAGAGGCTTACTAAATCTTTAGAACTTTCGTGGAAATGTCTTTTTAGAAATTCGAAATAATGACTTTCTGATACATTCACCACTATGTCGGAAAAAGACGAAGAAATACAAAGTTGAAACAATAGGGAAAAACTTTTCAAGACAGTGGAAATCAATTATGTGAATATTTTCAATTCTTTAAATATTCACAGAATTGATTTCCACTGTCTTGAAAAGATTTTCCCTATTGTTTCAAGTTTGTATTGGTTTTTTATGGAAAGGCAGTGTGGTCTTCGTCGCTATTTTCGTCTAGCCTATGGAAAAAGATGCCAACGAATTAATCTGACAGAGAACCTTACCATAATAGCTCTTAAAACACTTGACAAGTCTTAGACTATTAAAGGTGTAGGCCACTTATAACTGCAAAATTTTCAGTTTTCTGTCACTCTTTTAACCCTGTATTATAATTCCCCTTGTCTTTAAAAGTACTATAAAAGATGATTTCTTTCTCTAATCGCTACTTTATCCCTTCTAAACCTTAATAACAGATGCATTCAATAATTTTGAGAATCGCCTCTTTTTGGAATTTTCATTAAGAATAATTGAAAAACATTTATAATTGAAAAGTAAAAAATATTTTTTTTTGTATCTTCATTAAAAAAGGCAAAAAAATTTTCTCCTCTCTCTTATTTTTTTTTTAAATTGATGATTCTGTTTGTATACTCACAATAGTGGAGGAAACCTTAAATATCAAACCTTCACCTTAAAAACTCAATATATACGCAAAATAAAACACGGTTTTCGACAGTATGGGGAATAAGACAATTCTCGTATTTCTTTTGTTTTATCAAAGATTTATCTTAAGCTTCTTGAAAACTCTCTGTTAGCTAGCTCTGCTCATTCTGGTGTCATTTTCAAAATATAATACTTTGTGTTAATGTTTAATGTCTAACCTTTTGAGAGTGCAATCGCACTAAAGCCATTCTCCCATTTCCCTCTAACTCTCCCTCATACCCTTTATCTCTCTCTCACCTTTATCTCCTTTCTTTGTCAATATCTCAATCGTTTTCTCGTCCAGAAATAACGGTCTAGTTATAGTCTCTGCTTCTCATCTTTCTCAAATTTTATTTTTCATTTAGATCAAGAAAATTAAAAGCAATTGAAAAATTTCAACTTGAAGTCTCCAATGTAAATTTTGCTTGATTCACTCTTTTATTACACACCTCAATCAACTTGGCTTACTGGATAACAATTGGAAAGATCATGCATAAGTTAAAGCCATTTCCATTAAATCTCCATTTTGCGTCATACTTCCTCTGAAAAAAAAGATTTAAGCATTTAAAAATGTTTTTAGTATCAACTACAAATAAAAGCTAAAAATGAAATTAATTCTATTGTAAAATATTCCACTGCCTTTATTCAAACAAAATTTCTTAAACCACGTTGCCCTACCATACCATAAAAAAAGAAAACAATTAAAAATGGGGTTTTAAAGGCCAAACGGAAATACTGAAGAAAACACAGAAAGTGAATATTTTGAGAGAACAACCGCCTCTCTTCTTCAGCGCGAACAAAATAATATTATCAAGGAAAAGACCAAACCCAAAAAACAAACGCGGAAAGTACAACAAAATCAATGAAAAAAACGCCAAAAAATACAATGAAATTCAATAAAAACCATAAAATTAAAAGAATTAAAATCAAATACCTAGCAACAATAAAGTGATTTATTAGCCAATATCACCGATTTGCACAAAATCCAAACATGTATGAACTGCCATTTACGGATACTAAAGAATAACTGTTGTTCGTTAGTACTTTTTCTTATAGAAATTCTACATTGAGTGAATATAAAGCGGGACTTTAAACGTATTTTATAATACGGACTTTTAATGAATGAAAAAGCGACAAGTCTGCTACCCCTTTGTTCCTATAACAAGCGCTTGTATAAAGTAAACCAGCGAATTTATGTCCCCAGTGAATCAATTTCTATGGCATTTTTTTAAGAAGGAACTTATGGTCTCATCTATGTTCCCACCTCCAAGGACCACCAAATGCACCTTCTCCAACTTTTGCCCCCCCTTTCTTGAAGTTAATTCTTTTAACCTCGAATTTCTTGGGGGGACTTTTAAACATTCATTAATATTGTTTAATTTTATTTTTCTTATTTTTTTCCGTGTCTTACAACGACATGT
The DNA here is from genome assembly GCF_032884065.1 of Artemia franciscana. Classification (NCBI taxonomy): domain Eukaryota; kingdom Metazoa; phylum Arthropoda; class Branchiopoda; order Anostraca; family Artemiidae; genus Artemia; species Artemia franciscana. The sequence goes on from NC_088869.1 coordinate 45,254,753, forward strand.
AATCTTAGGAGAATACGTTTTTTTGTATTTATTTTTTCGCGGCTACCTCCGTGGTACTCTATGGCTGGTCATCGACAGCACCTAGTATTTTCTTTGTATTCAATCGGTGTTATTTGTACATTGGAAGGATAAACACTTATATAATATTAAAAAAGTGAAGATGATTAATTCCAGAAAGTCTGTGTACATGATAAAGCTATCATTTTGTGTGATAAAGTGTTACTCGTTGTAACACTATTGGAAATGTATGAGTACGTTGTCATGGCTGTGATATATTAGAATACTTCAGAGGGCCGAAAAGATTCAACTCTTATGATAGTGGATATGCGAGAGTAACATTTCCAGATATGTTACTGCTCAAAGAAAATGCAAACGTAAGACTATAAGATGATGATGAAGGCCAGCTTCTTGCTGATTCTGGTGGCAACAAATTAAGTGTTGATAAACCCTATTACCACCTTTCTGGTATTAGCATTCAAACAAAGGCAAAGGGAAAAAGAAAGGCCTACAGCTACATTAATATTACAAGCCTTATCTTGTCTACGTGCCAGAACTGTTACCAGTGGTAAAATAATGACGTAATAAACAGTGAAATCGTAGGGAAAATAAAAGGGTGTTGGCGGATAATATCACAAAGGAGTATAAATACAAATCAATGAAAAGCAGTGAACATTAATGGTTCACTGCAAATTCACGAATCGATGAAAGTGCATATGAACATTATTAGTTAGCGTGGCCAAACACGCTAACCTAACCTAAAGCAGCTAAACTTAAAATTAGTTAAATTAATGTAACCTACCTCAGGCTCATGTTTCCTTTTTATGTTTGTGTGTCTATTTCTCTCTCTTAGCCTGTGTGGTTGAGCGTATGTTTGCTTCTCTCTCTCTCTCTCTCTCTCTCTCTCTCTCTCTCTCTCTCTCTCTCTCTGTGCCTGTGTGTCTGAGTGGCTGTTTACTTGTCTATAAGTCTATTTTTGTGAGTTTTTGTGTCTGACTCAGTGCGTTTGATGTGTTTTTATTTCTCTCTGTCTATGTGCCTTTGTGTCCGAGTGAGTGTTTGCATGTCTATATGTCTGTTTTTGTGTCCAACTCTGTGTTTGTATGTGTTTTGTCTCTCTCTCTTTTTTTCTCTCTCTCTCTCTATCTGTGGCTATGTGTCTGAGTGGCTGTTCTTGTCTATATGTCTATTTTGTGAGTTTTTGTGTCTGACTCAGTGCGTTTGATGTGTTTTTATTTCTCTCTGTCTATGTGCCTTTGTGTCCGAGTGGGTGTTTGCTTGTCTATATGTCTGTTTTTGTGTCCAACTCTGTGTTTGTATGTGTTTTGTCTCTCTCTCTCTTTCTCTCTCTCTCTCTCTCTCTCTCTCTCTCTCTCTCTCTCTCTATCTCTTTCTCTCTATCTATGCCCGTGTGTCTGAGTGACTGTTTGCTTTTCTGTCTCTCTCTCTCTGTACCTTTTTGTCTAATTGGCTTCAGCTTGTATCTGTGTCGGTCTTTGTGTGTTTGTGTGCTGATCCTGATAAACCCATGTAAGGTTTTGATAATGCAATCTATAATTCTCTTTATGTCAAGTGAGGTTTTGATAGTGTATTGCAAGATTTTTGATAATTTCAGAGAAGATTTTGGTATATCACACAAGATTTGGAAATGCTTGGCTGGAATTTTTATTAGTATCGCAACCTATTGTCATATGGCACCCTTCCAAAAATAAAATAACTTGACAGAACCAGATGCTAATAACCTGCCACTTTTACGCAAAAATCATTTCAAATTGTCTATGTCAACCTCATTACCAACATATGATGTCAAATTGTAATATGAATCTGTTAAAAAAAAACCTTCAATTTTTATAACCAATAAAGGTTTCTCAGGGTACATACCTTGATTAAAGCTTGATTTTAGCATTTAACATCAAACATTTCCTTAAAACAAAACTAATTGCAAGACAAATCCTTGATTTAAGTCTGCAATTTTTCTCTATTTTTTTTTTCCAATTTAACAATCTATTTTTCTGTGTCCCCCTTTCACAATATGCTCTTGACATAACCATTTCCCAATAGCCTGAAAAATTTACGTAGACATCATTTGAAATTGTCTACGTCAACCTCATTATTACCATACCATGTGCAATTCTAGCATGAACCTGATAAAAAACCTAAAATAACACCGAAATCCAAAGGAATATTTTTATTGAAAGAATGTTACATAGAATATTCCACATTATAAATATCATTGAACAATTTCGGACATTTTGATTGGTATATGATCAGTGATACTAATAATGTTCACATGCGCTTTATTTTTCATCAATTTGTCTTTATGTTCCTTGGTGATATTATTTGCCAACACCCGTTTTATTTTGCCTGCAATTTCACAGTATTTTACCACATTATGTTTACAGAGGTAACAGCTCTAGAACGTAGACAAGATATGGCTTATAATATTTGTGCAAGAGTGGACCTTTCTTTTCCCCTTTGCTTTTGTTTGAATGCTAACACCAGAAAGATGCAATAGGATCTATCAATGGGTAAGTGTTACTACCAGCCGTAGCAAGAAGCGGGCCTTTGTCATCAACTAATAGTTTTATGGCTGCATTCTCTTTAAGCACTAAGATGTCTGGAAATTTCACTCTCGCATATCCACGATCAAAAAATTGAATCGTTTCGGTTCTCCAAATGATTCTAATAGCTCGCAGTCATGAAAAAGCAAGCATACATTTCCAATAGTGTTATCACGAATATTTGTTTATAAGTTCAAATATTTGTCTTTGCCAGCATTCAACGTAACAATAATTGTATCTTGTGCAAACACTTTCTTAGAATTTTTCGTCTTCACTATTAAATTTATGATGTAAGTGGTAATATTTCCAATGTACAAATAACATCGATTGAAAACTTACAATAAAGCAGGTACTTTCGATGACCAGCAGTAGAGCACTAAGGGATCAGCCACATAAAACAAATCCTAAAATACTATGTTCATCGAAGATCACATGTCATTCTAAGGCACGGAAAAAAAGTAAAAAAATCAAAAACATCGAAGTCAAAAAAATTTAAAGCAAAAAAAATTAAGTGAAAGAGGTGGGGGTGATTTAGGGGAGGGGTAGTGAAGAGCCTTAGGAGGTGGGGACATGGATGACCATAAGTTCCTTCTAAAAAAATGTCATAGAAGTTGACTCATCGGGGAGATATGGTCACCAGTTCACTTTACCCAAGTGCATGTTATAAAAAAAGGGGAAGTAGACTTGTCGCTTTCTGATTCAACAAAATTTGGTTCGGATTATAAAATGCGTTTAAATTCCCCCTTTATATTCAGTCTATGTAGGATTCCTATAAAAATGTGAACCGGTTTCATTCAATTCCCTCTAACAAAATGTCATAGCAATTGACTCATTGGGGATATAAATTCACCGGTTTACTTTACCTGAACACATTTTATAAGAAAAAAGGGGTAGAAGACTTGCCGTTTTTTGCTTCATTAAAATTTGATTCGCAATGCGTTTAAAGTTTCGCATTACATTTACTCAATGTAGGATTCCTGTAAAATAATAAACCGGTTTCATTCAATTCCCTCTAAAAAAAAATGTCATAGCTATTGATTCATTGGGGACATAAGTTCACCGGTTTACTTTACCCAAGCGCGTGTTATAAGAAAAAAGAGAGAGAGAGAGAGAGAGAGAGGAGAGGAGAGAGAGAGAGAGAGGAGAGAGAGAGAGAGAGGAGAGAGAGAGAGAGAAAGAGAGAGAGATAGAGATAGATAGAGAGAGAGAGAGAGAGAGGAGAGAGAGAGAGAGAGAGAGAGAGAGAGGAGAGAAGAATCTATTTACTAAACAGATCATAAATAAAAAATGGTTACTACCTCCCGTAAAAAGCAAAGCTTGTCCGAGGGGGAGATAGAAAAAAAAAATACTTAAAATAAAAGAGCACTATGCCACCGACACCACTAATACTACCACACTCAACTATAGGTATGGAAAAAAAAAACAACATCATTACTTTACTTTTCCTCTGGGAACTACATATCATCATAGCCGCTACAATAAATAAAACAAATTAATAAATCAAAACTCATAATCTACAAAAAGCAGTTCCTTACTGGTCTTTCCAAATATAACGGGTGTCCAATACTCCTTATATTACTCGTCAAACTATTGAATTTCTGTGTACCTCTATATAAAACAGAAAAACGTGAACGGAAAAAGCCTCTAGGTACACTTAAATAAATATTACCCCTTGTATTGTGTGAATGAAAAAAAGACCTAACGCATATAAAATCACTAAAACAGTATGGTTGAATAGCCTGCGGCAATCTAAAAATAAACCACAATACATAAAATTCACGGAGGCTCGCAGCTGACAAAATTTTCAAGGGTGGATAAAATTCCCGAACAGACTGACGAGGAGGAATCGTTGCTAAAAGCCTAACTGCGTGATTTTGTAGAAATCTTATAGGTTTAAGGATAAATGGAAAAGTGGAGAGCCAAATACTTGAACAATAAAGTATTTACGGGTGTAGAGAAAAACAAAGATGGCAGAGGACATATTTAGGAACAAAATGTTTGAATATCTTAACTATACCTAGATTTCTCGCCAGAGTTTTCCTAGTTAAAGTTACATGTTGCTTAAAAGATAAAGTTTCATCAGTTACAATCCCAAGGTATTTAAAAGAAACAGTCCATTTTTACAACTCTATTAAACGTATTTAATTCCTTCATCCATGGGTAAAATCCGGCGATCGTGAGAAAATGACAAGATCACACTTGCTTATACTTATCCTTAGTTTATTTACCCTCAGCCAGGTTGCAATTTTATCAACTGATTCCCTCATTGACTTCTCAAGCAGCTGCGCTGTCTTAGCTGTGGTAATTGATGTTGTGTCATCAACAAAAAGCAAAACTGTTTTATTAGTTGGGTTAACCTTTGGTTAATTTATTCTTTAGCAAAAATTGTTTAGAGAATTTTGTAAATCATTCGTAAATATCAAGAATAATATAGGACCAAGAACTGATCCTTGCAGAACACCTATTTCAACTAATTTTTCTCCTGAAGAAGAATCATTTAGTTGAACATACTGATAACGATTACTTAAAAAACTGCTTTAAAAATTTGACGATTTTCCCCTCAGACCATACACCTCACACTTTTTAAGAAGAAGTCCACGGTCCATCATGTCAAAAGCTTTTATCAGATCTAAAAATACTGCATCTACTTTGAAACCCTTATCTAATGCCTCATTGATAATAGTTCTCCAATAAAAAGATAAGACCTAAGAAGACATAAAAAGATATAAAAAGGTAGGAGCATATTGGTGGGGGAAAAGGGTTCATCTCCAACCAACAAGTCGATGAGACAGATCAATCATATTTATGCATACCTGTGCTTGAATAGTCCTTATGAAACACATTTAATTTCTAAATGGGACTGTTCTCTCATTTACTTGATAAATAATAATAAGCTCTTTTATTTAACCTATATTCATGTTTTTAGTATGTTTCCGTAGCAAAAAAGAAGTTTTCCCAGGACATACTGAAGAGTGGATGTTGCTATGTTTAGCCCTAAGACTTCCTTCATGAGCACTTTTTTTAGTTTTTCATCAAAAACGTTACATACTAACAAGAAAATATATTTTAGCCGCATATCCTGGAAAAAAAACGACACAAAGTCGCTTTTCCCGTAGATCACATTTATGTGTTTTCAATTTCAAAGGGAGAAGGAGCCGAAATTCCTCACACAAAAATTTTTAAGCTTAAAATAAATAAACGTTTAGTTCTTTGACTGTATCCATTTCTGAATTAAATATATTTTGCCACAATAGCACCGCCACTTGCCAGAATAAACGCCTGTGATAAAGTTTGTCTCAGCAAATTTGAAAACCAAGCTTTTAGCACTGTAAACCTCCCTGCTGATAAGCCGCCATACAAACTTTGAACATTCTTATACCATGGCATTCAAAAAAAAAAAAAAAAAAAAAAAAAAAAAAAAAAAAAAAAAAAATTGGCACGTAGTAAGAAAGTGAAAAATTTGGCAGCCAGTTCCAAATAGCGATTAACACTTTTGAAAAAAAAAGACTTACGGTGGGATATGACTTTGCAATAAGTAAGTTGAACTTGTAGCTTGCTGGTTTACCATTTTCAAGTGGGCAATCAGTAAAAGCACAGCCATTTGAATTCATATTTGGCAAGGGAATGTCTGCCAATTTTGTGGCCCAGGCCGCCTTGGCTTTAAATTCACGAACGGTCTCTATAAGTAGAAAATAAAAACGATTTCATTGTTTTTCCTTTCCTTGGGAAACGGAAAATGACACGTAAGTAGAACTTATTTCGAAGGAGGGAGGGGGGAAGCTTAGCTTCAGCGCTACTATTGTGTTCTTATTAACAGAGTTTTGAATCAGTGCTTTAAATACTTTCAGATTAGTTGTCAAGCATCACATAGTAAATATTTGGATGGAGATGTACTTGAGTAGAGTCTCTTTTAGGCAAAATAAGCGATCGAGCCAAATAAAGTATCGACTTCTCCCATTTTAGGCCGCAGAGCAAAAAGTTTAGCCCAAAAATTTAAGGACTCGAATGGTTAATTTGATTAAGGAATCTTATGACCCAAATGCAAGGCTATCGAAAACTGTTTAAAAGCCTCAGAGCTTAGGAGGTCAGACTATCATGTCGTGTTACATCTGTTCCTAATATATATGATATTCACTCAAGTTGAATAGGTATTGCAAACAACTATTTGTAAAATACATTAAACTTCTTAGATTTACTTCTGGTTTCATTCATTTATGTGAAGTATTGTATGGATACACCAGCTACTCGGGGAGAAGATAGTAGTTATATTTTGTAGCCACGAAAAGTTTATTTACATGTTTACATTTTTAAACTTTCAGTGAGTTGCTCTTTTGTCCAATATACAGGAGAAATTCATCCCTTAGCTTTACTTAATTTTGAAGAATATAGCTGGACTAAGCATGCAATAGGGCTGGGGGAGTATCTACCAATTGGGTACCAATTAGAGACAATAGGTCCCTATTTTGCTGTTTTTTAATGTCACTCTTTACTCCAATTCGAAAGAAAACTGGTTTTATTTCATTCAATTACGTTTAAAACGTACAAAATGTTTTTTTTATTATTCTATTTGATTTATTTTATGGCAATTCACTAGCTATTATAGGAGGCAACTACAGCTTTTGAAAATCTGTTACTCTACTTAAAATATAAACTTATAAAATCTTTCACTATAGGGGTTTGATATTGTTCAATGCCCTCCGAGAGAAACAGTTCCTAGTTTTAAGGTTTAAGCCTTGTCTTGAGGTTTTTGGATACTGTCCAGAAAGCTATTTCACACTTGAAACTCTGTTTTTTTTTTCATTTTTATTTTGTACCAGCAAATAAAAGTTAAGTGCAAGTGTATTAATTGAAAAACTGTTAAGAAAAACTAGATTAGATTTATGACATGTACAAAGTGTATCTTCTGCAAATAAAACTTAAGCTTCTGCGAACTGTATTGAGAGATCACAAGATATTCTGTGATTCAATCTTCGTTTAAAGCTACCGTTAAAAGCTGCCACTCAACTCAATAGTTTATTTTTTCAATTATTAATTGTTTAGTTACTTACTTTTATCGGGAACTAAACAGTGAACTAGCCTATATACCAACAAGAGACCTTGGAACTACATCTGATGGCCACTTTGACCTGCCGTTTGCACCTTTTTAGCCGAGCTTAAGCCAGTCTTTGTCCCATCTCCCAGCATGTCTTCGATACCCTTGACATGATTGCAAATTCTCTTAAAATTTTTTCCAGATATTTTCCCTTTGTCCCCCTAGATTTGTTTCCAGGAGGCTACTGGTTCAAAGACTAGGAGATATTAACATATTGCGCCCAGGTGACGAAGCAAAGGCGATGCTCAGGAACTCAAATATCAAGCATGATAATTGACTGTCTGCTATTATTTTTGTTTCAAGACAATGGATAATACAAAATTGTAATTACTTTGTTTTACAATAAGTGCAGGACGGACTGCCATCTTAAGTCTCTCAATTCAAGTATTAGAAGTATTTTAGGGAATAAATTTGTTGTTTCTGTCATTTTAAGCAGAATATTGATAGGACTAAGGCATTAACGATGATTAATAATAACCGAGTTCTGAAACATACCCAAAGTGTGACCAGCAAAATTACGCTGACATCTTTTGATGATGAGCAAAAAATCTTCCGAATGGCCACAACGGCTCCCTATTTCGTTAATCGAAACACTGTCCTAACTATGGTGTGCAGAATATATCAGAGATAGCGACGGTTCACCATGTTTGTTACTTAATGACGATTGTTTAGTCAAGAGACGTAAAATATACGCATCGTTTTGGAGATAAATAGGTGTGACGGGCAAACAGCCATTTGCAAAAAACCACATTTTGGAAAATTATAGGATTTCACCTCTTCATGGTCCTTTTTTTTAAGTTCTTCATGAACCTTTTTTTCATCATCTCCTCGTCTAACTTTTCATTGTGCTGCTTATTGTAATATTTGTGGCTAGTAATTTCTATAAGCAATTTCACTTCCTCTAGCAGAATATGAAGCTAAACCAGAAATACTTTTTCTTGTCAAAATAAAAGAAAAGAGAGGATTCATTTAATCCTAGTGGCACCTTAGATCAATAGAAAAAATGAGTTTTAATATTATATAATTAATGAGTAACACGTTAGTTTTAGATTTACCTCCCTCTGAAAAACATATGGCCTCTGGGGATGACATGATCCCCCACAGCCCCCAGGGAAAGGGCTGTAAGTTATGAAGTTTGCCAATTATTTACGTATAGAATTGGTTAATGAGGTGTATAAAGACATTTTTTTTGGGGGGAGGGTGTAAATTTCAGCAGAGAAGGATTTTCCATGGGGAGAATTTACTTTGGGGAGGGAATTTTCCAGAGGTAAAATTTCCAGAGGAAATTTTAGACAAGGGAAATTTGCCAAAATTCCTCTACGAGATTCTTTTTATTTGTCTCATTTTCTCTTTTACGACTCGATCTTACATATGGAGATGTTCCGTGGGAAATATTCAGTGGGATTGAAATTGACTGGTAGATTCGAAAAGAAAATGATCTGTATAATTCAGGCAACTAATATTTTACCGTACAAAACACCTAAAAAGGAAGTGTTCAACTGCTCATTTTGCTCAAGTCAACTTTTATGTTTTCTTCTTTTAATCCCAAGATATTAATAGCTATAATGTTAAAATGCATCTAGAATTACCGAAAAGCATATGTGAATTCACCAGATGGGACATCATTCCATGAAATAAATAGCATAACTTTCAAAATATTACGTTCAAAAGGGTTTGGGTCAATATCTCACAGTACCCACCACAGGATATGCAAATAATGTGGTAAGCCTCTGTGTTGGTGACTGTAGCCATTTGCAGTAGTAAGAATTAGCTCTAGTTCTGCTATAGGTTATTTCTACACACAATTTTGTCATTTCAGAGATTAAAATTTTGTTATTTTTCCCATGACTACCTTATCGCTATTATAAATTCATTACTTTTGATATTTGGCGTGAAATCCAATTCAATGGTAACATTGTGTCCACGTTTTAAAACGCACGGCTTCCTCTTCTCTGCTTGTGGACACGGACTCACTCGAACTTCATTTAGTTTCACTGTGCCAAATGCTGAAATTAGAACCTGGTTGAGAAGTACACATAAATCACAGGGGTTTCTTAATAAGAAAAAAAAATAAAATGAGGCTAGCAGAGAAAGCCTGTTCGAGGATCCGACAGAAAACATAAAAACGAAAAGAAAACGGCAATAGATGCTCTTTTGTATGGATTGAAGACATACTTTGTCAAATTCTGCCTGCTGAGCTATAATATATTTATATATATATATATATATATATATATATATATATATATATATATATATATATATATATATATATATATATATATATATAAACAGACGTCTTTTAGCTTTGCTTGTTTATGGCACTTCTCGTCTGCTGCTCAGCAAGTCGCTTCTCAGACAGCTCTGCATGGATGCTAGAGTCACCATCAGCGATATATATAATACATTTGAAAGAGTGCATAGTTGGAGTGAGTCGAAATACCTCGACTAAAATATCAGATTGTATACCTGTGCTCTGCCAGTTCATAAAACCCGTATGGTCGGGAAGCAAAGTGTTTTTATTCCTGTGACACTTCATACAAATGCAACGGCACTTATTTCTAATCCCAACATGTAGAAGCTTTTTTGAATAAAACCAACGACGAATCCGCAAGCAAACAACGCAGAATACCTGTTGCCATGGCTTCTAGTTTACCAGCAAACATTAACTATAACAGAAGTCTCTACTGACCCACACATATTTTGCGGTAAGTTGTAAGTCTTGGCATCAGAAAGAAGCCGTTGCTAACAATTTGACATTGGGAGAGGGGGTATTCATGGGATGAGACTAAATTTATCACAACAGTAAAAAAGACAATGGGTCTAGGTGTTTCTCCCCCGGAAAATACCCCTCCCCAAAAAACGACCCCTGGAAAACACATCCCGTTGCTGGTTGGTTTCAAATAAATTTCAACTTGTAAAAAAGGACTAGAAATCTTTTTAAACCTCTAAAATGGGGTTCTCTGTTTATTGGGTGGTTACGGATGGAGTGAAATACCTCAAAGAGATGATTTTAACCTCAAAACATCCGAAGTCTCATTGAGCCCTTGGATAAATACAGAATTGGTTCTAAGGAAGAAATGAGAGCATAGAAATTGATATATAATATCCCAAGGCCACAGCCTGGAATTTTTTTTGGGGGGACTTCAAAATGTCTTTTATACCTTAGCACTTTAGAAGGGGTGCATTAAACCCCACCCTTTAAGGCAAGTCCCTCTCTACCTAACTAGAAAACAGTCATTGAACCCCATTGCAGAGGCTTAAAGCCCTTGTATACAAAAGTTTGGAAATGCAAACAATGAGAAATTCACATAAGACAGTAAAAATTGTTTAGACATTAAAGATATTTCGGCTAGCAAGGGAGGGAGGGAGGGAGATGTCAGATTAATATTTAATCCCCCTTGATTTCAGGGAATTTTTCTGCTCTAAACTGTTATTATGAAAGTAAAGATAAACATTAAACCACAAAATTAGCAGTATGTATTCCGTATCGGAAGGGGACAATTCCTCATCTGCAGGACCACATCATGGTTGCAAAAGCTTTGGAGTGTGCTAATTATATCATAAATTGAGAGTTGCAGTATTTTCTTTTTATAAGTCAAAAGTGAGACAAACCACCCGTGGGGGTGGGTGGGTGTTTTTTTTCTAGGAGGGGGGGGGGTAAACGTTGGCTTTCTAAAAAACATCGTTGGACGAAAATGAAAAAAATAAAAGCGAAATTACGAAAAAGAGATGAGAAAAAAGGAAAATAAAATTGTAAGAAATGAGCAATCGAAGATTTATCAAACAGTTCGTGGTAACGAACTGTAGTAAGGAGCGACCCGGCTCAATAGTAACCAAAAGTCTAAAAAATGCAATTTTGATACCAATAGCTACATAAAAAATCGCATTTTAATGCTGATTTCAAATATATAACTTTCATCAAGATTAGTCTGACCTATCAAAAGTTACGAGCCTGAGAAAGTTTGCCTCATTTTAGAAAATAGGAGAAAACACCCCCTAAAAGTCATATAATCTTAACGAAAATCACGCCATCAAATTCAGCGTATCAGATAACCTTATTGTAGAAGTTTCAAGCTCCTATCTAAAAAAATGTGGAATTTTGCATTTTTTGCAAGAAAACAAACCACGGATGTGTGTTTATTTGTTTTTTTGTTTTTTTTTTTCCCCAGGGGTGATCGTATTGACCCAGTCATCCTAGAATGTCTCTGGGGAAGGCTCATTATAACGGAAATTAAAAGTTCTAGTGCCCTTTTTAAGTGATCAAAAAAAAAATTGGAGGGCACCTAGGCCCCCTCCTACGCTCATGTTTTCCCAAAAGTCACCGGATCAAAATTCTCAGATAGCCATTTTATTCACCATGGTCATAAAACCTAATAACTATGTCTTTGGGGACGACTTACTACCCCGCAGTCTCCCTGAGAGGGTTTGCAAGTTACAAACTTTGACCTGTGTTTACATATAGTAATGGTTACTGGGAAGTGTACGGACGTTTTCAGGGGGATTTTTTTTTGGTTTGGGAGGGAGATTTGAGGTGGGGGGGGGGGGTTACGCGGGAGGATCTTTCCATGGAAAAACTTCTCATGGGGGAAGAGACTTTAAATGAAGGGGGCGCAGGATTTTTTTTTTGCATTATTTAAAAAAAACAAGGAAAAAATAAATATGAGAAGTTTTTTCTACTGAAAGTGAGGAGCAGCATTAAAACTTAAAACGAGGAGAAATTATTGCGCATATGAGGGGTTTACCTCCTCGTAGTACCTCGCTCTTTACGCGAAAGTATTTTTAGTAATTTCAACTATTTATTCTACGGCCTTTGTGATTCAAGGGTCATTCTTAAGGAATTGGGACAGAACTTAAGCTTTAATGTAAAGAGCGAGGTATCGACGAGGGGTGAACTCCCTCATGTACGCAATAAAAACATACGAATATAGAATTTCGTTACGTAAGTTAATTCGTAAATTACGTATATTTCTAGTTAAAAAATTAGAGGGCAGCTAGGCTTCCTCCCTCTCTCCTTTTTTCTCAAAATCTTCCGATTAAAACTATGAGAAAGCCATTTAGCCAAAAAGAAAATTAATATGCAAATTTCGTTTTAATTATTTATGTGCGGAGAGCCAAGATCAAAACATACATGAATTAAAAAACGTCCAGAAATTAAATTAAAAAAAACAAGTTTTTTTAAATGAAAGTAAGGAGCGACATTAAAACTTAAAATGAACAGAAATTACTCCGTATATGAAAGGGGCTTTTCTTCCTCAACGCCCCGCTCTTTACGCTAAAGTTTTTTCCTTTTTTAAAAAGTAGAGTTAAGAGAAAGAGTCAAACTTTAGCGTACAGAGGGAGGCGTTGAGGAAGAAAAGCCCCTTTCATATACGGAGTAATTTTTTTTCGTTTTGTTTTGATGTCGCTCCTTACTTTCATTTAAAAAAACTTGTTTTTTTTTATTTAATGGCAAAAAGAGGTCAATACATTAGCACAAAGTTGTGTCAGTTTCTTGGTAAAATTACCTCTAGCGGTTGAGCGGGGGGAGAAATCAGTCCCCCTTGTTCAGAAGCCTAGAGAGAGATGATACAAATTTATAAGAATAATGGGATTTATGAAGGGAGGGGGTCAAAATAGAAAAGATGTATCTCTGAGGGTTAGAAGTCATGATAAGGATTTTGTAAAATGCTATGCGGAAATAAATTAGACAATACAAAAATATATTGACAATTAAAAATAGGAAGTATGGGGGACGAGGGGTTATCAGATACCTCTTATGAAATCTAATCAACATTTTGAGCCACACATTTTGTGCTTTCTCTGTGACTGTACTTTATGTATGGGGGATTTTCGGTGGGGTATGGACTTCCTGTGTGTGTGTGCGGGGGGGACAAGGAGGGAAAATACCAGCCCTAATTTTTCTCCCTAGACTGTTTTTCTAAAAATATTCTTAAAATTTTGGTTTAAATAGGCTATGGTACGCTCTTAACTGCTGTGCAGCTATCGTTGCAGCCATGATCATAATAAAAAAGCATGCTTGTGAATTTAGATAGAAAATGAAAAACTCTATGCATTCTAGGAATCAGGTACTGATCAAATGAGAAAACTATTGAATGGCATTAATCTAATAATAAGAACTGATAACCTTCTGGAAAAATTAAGAATATATGGAATTACTATCATAATTCTTATTAGAGGAATGGATGGATTTGAGAGTAATGAATCCAAGGATTTTGTCTTTCTGATGCAAGTTGCAGGCGCAGGTTTTGACTCAAAATCCAACGTTTTAGACAAAACACAGAACTTAAACTAACGAATGTTTATATCACATGTTTTTAAAGACAATCGGCAAAAGAAAAGCTTTGCGATCACCATCTGGGTATATGTTTTTTTTTTATACCGCTAAAGACTTGAAGTTAAGCATCAACAAACCTTAGCGTAAAGAGCGGAGAATTTAAAAGGTTCGTAGTTCCCCACATATTCAGGATACTTTTGTTCCGTCTACGATTAGAAAAAATTTAAGACTTGGAAACAATGGGAAGCTATTGGTCCAGGGACTGATAAGAAAAAGATAGGCTTCAAGTCGTTAGGTAAGTGTAAGAAACAATGGATAAGATTATGGGTAATGACCAGATCACGGACCTCTTGGGTAGCAGAAAATCTCGTTCCTTGGCTTTTAAGGTCGATAGCTTGACCCTTGGGTTTCAAAATAAGTGGCACTGCACTTTATCATGCGACTTTTGGGTCCTTGCAATTATCTTTGGCTTCAAATGATAGGAACTGGGGCATATAGTCGATATTGTATTTTGCTCATGGAAACCTAGAAGCCTTACATGGATCCTTTGGTTTCGTTCGGATAACTATCCCTTTGTCAAGATGCATCTTGGTCACCCTTAGTTAAAATGTATTGAATATCCAACGGTAGCCTCTAAAGCATGTCACATATTGGCATTCCAACAAAAAATCAAGCCAATTTACTGCAACTATCCCTTTGTCAAGATGCATCTTGGTCACCCTTAGTTAAAATGCATTGAATATCCAATGGCGGCCTCTAAAGCATGTCACATATTGGTATCCCACCAAAAAACGAAGCCAATTTACTGCAGCAAATCAAGGCATCCATAATTCCAAGTCTTTATTTCTACATTTTACTCCGACCCACATCGAACCCTCGAACTTTAATCCAACAATGAATAAATAGACAACAACAAATTGCAAGCCTATGCAGGGGCACCAATTTTTGAAAACGTTGGAAAGGGCGAGAACTCCTTGTTTAAAAAGGAATTAAGATACCCGCAAACATTTTTCAAGATTTAAGAGAATTGTTGGTACTTTCATTATATAGCCCGACCAATCAAGTTGTTCATCCATTGAAGCATTGTAGAACCGACATTTTTCGTTAGTTTCTTTCAGTCAAAGTAGATCCCCCCCTTACTCCCAGCACACTTCAAACATCAAACAAAAATCGATTATATATATATATATATATATATATATATATATATATATATATATATATATATATATATATATATATATATATATATATATATATATATATATATATATATATATATATATATATCATGAAAAGAGAAATCACCAATGCAACAGCACAAACACAAAAAAAAGAAAAAAAAGAAAAAAAAGAGAGAGACAGAAGGAGAAAAGGAAGACTGTTTTCCTAAATTAGTGATTAATATAGACCAGCACTTGAATGAGGCCTTAACCCTACTCATCCATACAATCACATAGGTCAAACAGCATAGCCATACACAATCAACCATAAAGAATAATCCATGGACAGGCAGTCATGTCGTCAATAAGTATAAGTCGTCATTTACCAAACAATAGAAAAAATAATAAAGACAAATAATTCAGAGGCAACAACCCAACACAAGGGCTCATCAGGAGAATACACTGACCTATATAGGGTTTCGCCACTTTATATAGTGGCGTATATAACCCTACTTATATAGGGTTAACTATATATATATAGTTATATTACAAATCCTTTTATAAAAAGCACTAAGTTTTATTTTCTTTTCCAATGATTTTTTCATTTATATTTAATGTCCACCTTCTTATTTTTCAGTGACTTCCTATCTGTTCTACTTGCATATGTAGACGGAATATTCCTATCCACTATCCACTCCGCTTTCAAAGGTTTTAACAGAAGAAAACATAATTTTTGAAGTGACAGGTTATAGAGAGAAAAAAAAGACAACATGTATATGGAGACAAAAATTCGACCTGAGAAAATGTTGTGAAATAGATAGTATCTGATATGTTGTGAAAACGGAAGCTTCAAAGGCAGTATATTTACGTAAATGCTAATTTAGAACATATTAGGAACTATGATGAATCACTCTTTTGTGTTTTTTTTTTTTTATTTATTAGCTTCATGTATATTTCTTCGATTGACTCATGAATATACTCGGTATGTCGTGAAAAATCGCTAGATTTAAGAAAAAATCACTAGTTTTAGAACAAAAATCAATAGCTAGAAGAAAATCAATAGCAAATATGAAAAACACTAGAAATAGTTATAAATCAGTAGGGATGGCAACCCTGTACAAGGACCTGGTATATACATGAAACTGATTAACTACTTGTAATTGGCGAAAAGTTATTATCGAATTTCCTTTCAACACTGAACTAGAACTTCGTACAGGAAAGAGAATTGTGAAAGGATTAAATGGAATCTGTATGCGTAAAGAATATAAAAATGGATGCACTAAAGGTCCAGTCAAACAGTTCGTGGTAACGAACTGTAGTAAGGAGCGACCCGGCTCAATAGTAACCAACACTCTAAAAAATGGAATTTTGATACCAATAGCTATATCAAAAGAATCGCATTTTAATGCTGGTTTTAAATATATAAGTTTCATCAAGTTTAGTCTTACCCATCAAAAGTTAGGAGCCTGAGAAAATTTGCGTTATTTTAGAAAATAGGGGGAAACACCCCATAAAAGTCATAGAATCTTAACGAAAATCACACCATCAGATTCAGCGTATCAGAGAACCCTATTGTAGAAGTTTCGAGCTCCTATCTACAAAAATGTGGAATTTTGCATTTTTTGCCAGAAGGCAGATCACGGATGCGTGTTTATTTGTTTTTTTGTTTATTTGTTTTTTTGTTTTTGTTTTTTTTCCCAGGGGTGATCGTATCGACCCAGTTGTCCTAGAATGTTGCAAGAGGGCTCATTCTAACGGAAATGAAAAGTTCTAGTGCCCTTTTTAAGTGACCAAAAAAATTGGAGGGCACCTAGGCCCCCTCCCACGCTAATTATTTTCCCAAAGTCAACGGATCAAAATTCTGAGATAGCCATTTTATTCAGCGTAGTCGAAAAACCTTATAAGTATGTCTTTGTGGACGACTTACTCCCCCACAGTCCCCGTGGGAGGGGCAACAAGTTACAAACTTTGACCTGTGCTTACATATAGTATTGGTTATTGGGAAGTATACAGGCGTTTTCAGGAGGATTTTTTTTGGTTGGGGGGAGGGGTTGAGAAGAGGGGGATATGCTGGGGGAAGTTTCCATCGAGAATTTGTCATGGGAGAAGAAAACTTTCATGAAGGGAGATCAGGATTTACTAGCATTATTTAAAAAAAAATTAAAAAATAAATGTGAAAAAGCTTTTTCAGCTGGAAGTAAGGAACAAAAATAAAACTTAAAACAAACAGAAATTATTACCCATATAAGGGGCTCACCTCCTTATGATACCTAGCTCTTTACACTAAAGTATTTTTAGTAATTTCAACTATTTATTCTACGGCTTTTGTGATTCAGGGGTCATTCTTAATGAATTGGGATAAAATTTAAGCTTTAGTGTAAAGAGCGAGGTACTGACGATGGGGCGAATCCCCTCATATATGTAATAAAAACATGAGAATATAAAAGTTCTTTACGTAAGCTAATTTATAAGTTACGTAAATCTTTTAACAATAAAAAGATTCGTAAAAAATTAAAAGTTCTAGTTGCCTTTTTAATTAACCAAAAAAATCGGAGGGCAACTAGGCTTCGCCCCCGCTCTTTTTTTCTCAAAATCATTCGATCAAAATTATGAGAAAGCCATTTAGCCCCCCCCCCCCAAAATATGCAAATTTCGTTTTGATTATTCCTCTGTGGAGAGCCAAAATCAAAACATGCATTGATTCAAAAACGTACAGAAATTAAATAAAAAAAACGAGTTTTTTTAACTGAAAGTAAGGAGCGACATTAAAACTGAAAACGCACAGAAATTACTTCGTATATGAAAGAGGCTGCTTCCTCATCAACGCCCCGCTCTTTACGCTAAAGTTTTTTACTGTTTTAAAAAGAAGAATTGAGAGAAAGAGTCAAACTTTAGCGTAAAGAGCGGGGCGTTGATGAGGAAGCAGCCTCTTTCATATACGAAGTAATTTCTGTGCGTTTTAAGTTTTAATGTCGCTCCTTACTTTCAGTTAAAAAAACTCGTTTTTTTTATTTAATCATATAAAAGGTCTACTTAGGTGTTCTGCAACACAATATGAAATATCACATTTTAATGGAAGGAGAGTGGCGGTCAACAATATATTCTACTTGGGTGATGCTATGGTGAAGGTCAAAATAAGATCCAAAGCTATCCAAATTACGTAGAAACAAAGAAAATGTATGTTATAACAGGATGACAATGAAATATTTCCACAATTTTTGACTCATCTTTTCTAAAACAATTTTGGCCCATAGAACACTTCGGGTAGAAATTTTATTTGTTTTTCTGATTCCGTTCAATATGAATTCTTTGACCCTCCTGCATACATAGATATACAAAAAAGGTCTGTTATTATCCACTGAGAATTAAAAAAAAAAAGGAAGAAAAAACGACAACACAACAAAAAAAAGAAGTAATGTAACATAACAACATATTATGTTCACTCCTGAAGTGCAAACTTTTCACTATTTAACTATCTTGGAAAAACTTTTCCCCTTCTGAAACAATATGGTGTTTTCAAAAACTTACACTTGGATTTTCCACAAGGCTTGTATAGCTTGGTTACCTCGCAGTAAGCGACAGTATATATCAAGAAGAGAACTAGTGCCTTTAACATATTTCAATAATTATACCTTCCACTACGACGCAGATGCAACTGTTATAATGTCTCTTAGAATAAAATGGCTCAGAAACCTATGGCTTGGGGCATATTAATCTTGTTTAAGTTGCAAGGGATGACGTAAAATGTCTGTTTCTGGAACAAAATGTTCTCCCCAGCATAATAATAAATTCTACATAAATTGTTTAAACCGTCACCGGTTTTCCATTTGGAGAATTGAATTTCCTGTCGGTTGGAAAGTTTAGGCAACAGATAGTATTTCTCAGATTATAAATTCATGACCTTCAAATCATGACATTAAAGAAGAGAGAAATGTTGTAAGAGAATGGGCTAGGCCAGGAACGTAGTGTGCAGCCAGGAAAAAAACTTTACAGAGAAATACCGAGAAGAACTGTGTGAACAACTTTAGAGACAAGCCGTTCCAAAATGAAGTAAAAAGAATTAAAGAACGCGTAATGGGAGATGGATTTAGGCGTATTCTCCGCGGAAAATTCCCCCAGGAAAAATCCCCTTGCTTTTCCGCCAGAAAATTACCCTCCCCCGCGGAAATTTCCCCCGGATAAATCCCACATGTATTCCCCCTGGATAATTCCAGATGTTCTTTAGAAGGGAAATTGAAAGTTGTTTATTGCTGTTAAAGTATATGCACCATACTTGTAAAGTGGTTGGTAGCTTCCCATTTTTTCAGATTTTCGGCTTGAGATTCAAATATTGGATTAAAGTAAAGCTTTGGCCCGGATTTGATTATTTAGTCAAAATTTTAGACTAGACTTAAATTTCAGACTTAAATTTTAGAGTAGTGTTGTTGCACAAGTTCTTAATATTCGAAGAACATTTAGGTGGATGCCGAACTAAATCAAAATGAACTGTGGGCATGTAGACTTGTGGAGGTTGTGATGGCTTTAGCAACGTAGATGACCAAATCATGCAAAACTTTTATCCACATGAATAATAATACTCGTTTCGGTCCACCCAAATTTCCTGTTCAAAAGCTCCGAATGTCCTGATAAAATTGGCCTTTGTTAATCAAATATTTCTGGTTTTTAACAGTTTCTCAACAGAAAAGTAGCGCAATATTAGAAAAAAAAAAAGAATGTAGCATCAAAGATTTACGCAGGTGGTTTTTAAAGTCGTTAATATAAGTTCGTTTCTCAAGCCCGTTAAAAAACCTATCCACACCTGTACATCCTTTGGATTTGTAAAGCTTTGGAAAAAAAAATTCTGCCAACGGCAACGTACCACTTTAAATAAGCTACCGTATCAACTATTGGACACAAAAATGGAAACAAATTTATTTAATTGCTCCTAATTGAATTTGATTGAAAAAAAGGCTTTTTCACGAAACATAGCCTGCTTAGCAAATTTAAAACTTAAAAATGAGCAAAATAGCTTATTTGACACGTTAGTTCAAAAAATCTTTTCGCAAAATAAAATTTCAAAGAAAAATAAAGAGCTAAATTAAATAAAAGACGTGCAGAAATAAATTCAAATAATCTTTCAAGCGTAAAACTACCTCAGATCGCTGTCAATAAATAAATGAAGCACAAAACGAATAAAAGCTAGAATAAACAACCAAGTCAAACTCAAAACGAGCAGAAACCACCACAAAGAGCTTTATGCCTAACGCCCAATGTGTCTTCTTATCAGAACGTAATTAGCTTTTACTGAAAGAAAAAACCTGTATTCCGAGCTATATGTAAAACACCGTCATCACCAAGATTACCGAAAAGAACATATGAATTTGGACTGACAGTTTAATAAATATGCTGATATTCATTCTTGAACGTCTTAATAATTTTATATTTATTAAAGTTATAAAAGAGAAAATGTTTAAAATTTATTTTGTTTCCAGTATAGTAGATATTATTTTCTGATCTTTTAAAGGCACAGGTGGCTTCAGCCCTGCTTCTCTTTTTGCTAGTTTCTGCTCGTTTTGAGTTTGATTTGGTTATTTATTGTAATTTCTATTTCTTGAAAAATGACTTCACTTTATTTCTTATCATCTTTGGTTTAATGCAGCTCTTTACTTCTTTTTCATTGTTAAAGAAAATAATATCTTAGATCTTTACGGTTTTTCAAGGAGGCACACTCGTGCCTCTATAAAGAGGCGACACACGACAATGTTAAGCGATCTTCGGTTCCAGTGGTCGCAGATGGATGGGGAGGGATGCATTTCGTAGCCCGAGCTCCAACTAAGAAACCTGCAAAATTTCATCCCCCTCCAACTTTTTCTTCATGGGGAAAATCTGGCCGAAAGTTTCGACCTGTCAACCCAAGCCCCCCTTTAACGATGTCCGATCGGGCTGAAATTCACAAGTTAAGGTCCCCTAGGGCCCAGGAGCTTATCCGCGAAATTTCAGCTTGATCCGATAACTCATTCCCTGTTTTCCAGAAACCACGCATAGCCACTTAAAATTCATTTACTTTTTTTTCCTAGACGCCTACAGGTCACATCCGACATCGGATCTGGGTGTACGAAGACTCATTCGATGCGGAATTCTCCGAGTAAGTGCCCATGAAAGTTTCGTAGGAAAATCTTAACCCCCCGAAAGTTTCGACCCTCCAACCCCCCCACCCCTTTTAACGTTGTCCGATCGGGCTGAAATTCACAAATTTCAGCTTGATCCAATAACTCCTTCCCTGTTTTCCAGAAACCACCCATTAGCTATTTAATTAACGGATTTCTCTCCATAAGAGCCCATGTTAATTTGAAATTTTTAAAAGCTATTGAGAAGTTATATTTACTCATATGCAAGTTATTAGCTCAGTTGGTAGAGCGTGAGACATTTAATCCTCGGGTCAAGGGTTCAAGTCCCTTACGGGCGGTTTTTTTTCACAACATCAAAAAAATTTTGATAACACCTGGACAGCTTATCATTTGAGAGATAACAGAATATTAGCTTCTTATGAGCAAAAGAAACATTTCGGTCATTCTATCTATTTTTTTTTTCTATTTTATACAATGATTTAAAAGCGGGGGGGGTTCCTCTCCTAATTCCTGTACGAGGAGTACAGGAATTATTAAATTACATCCACCATGGATTGTAGAAAAACGTACAGAATTAATATGAAAAAAAATTAAACCTGTACAAAAGAGTCTTTAAAAGCGGGGGGTTTGCCTCTCCTAATAGTCTTCTTATAGTCCTAATAGTCTAATAGTCCCATGTTAATTTTTGAAATTCTTAAAAGTTACGAATATCAACATTCAAGTACATCAAAATAATCAGCTCGGCACGGCGAGAATGACTGCAAGCATCATAAAAATCCAGCTCCATTCCAGAAAAAATTTTGATAACACCTGGACAGCTTATCATTTGAGAGATAACAGAATATTAGCTTCTTATGAGCAAAAGAAACATTTCGGTCATTCTATCTATTTTTTTTCTATTTTATACAATGATTTAAAAGCGGGGGGGCGGCAGCCACCCAAGTTCCTCTCCT
Organism: Artemia franciscana; assembly: GCF_032884065.1. Taxonomy (NCBI): domain Eukaryota; kingdom Metazoa; phylum Arthropoda; class Branchiopoda; order Anostraca; family Artemiidae; genus Artemia; species Artemia franciscana. The sequence goes on from NC_088869.1 coordinate 45,276,903, forward strand.
AATTCCTGTACGAGGAGTAAAGGAATTATTAAATTACATCCACCATGGATTGTAGAAAAACGTACAGAAATAATATGAAAAAAACTTCGTTTTCTTAAAGAGTTAAAGAGGCTGCGTCCCAAAGTCGAACCTTAAAACGTACAGGAATTAGAAGAGGCAGTTGGGGGGCTGCCGCCCCCCAAACCCCCAGCTTTTAAAGACTCTTTTGTACAGGTTTTTTGTTTTTTTGCTAACCCCCAGCTCTTGGCTTCGGAAAGGCCCTCTTTTAATTAACAAAAAATTGAAATGAATGAATAATGGAATAACTTCGAAAAATGTTAAACACAAGAGGACAGGAGAACCATTGCGCCGAAACTAGTAATTAGTAACAATGAAGTCCCCCCCCCCAAAAAAAAAACCTGTACAAAAGAGTCTTTAAAAGCTGGGGGTTTGGGGGGCGGCAGCCCCCCAACTGCCTCTTCTAATTCCTGTACGTTTTAAGGTTCGACTTTGGGACGCAGCCTCTTTAACTCTTTAAGAAAACGAAGTTTTTTTCATATTATTCCTGTAAGAATCCAGGTTTCGGCTTAATATTTATATTTTATATTAGACGAAATTTAGCAATAATTTTAATTGGAGCCTCACTGCATTGCTTTGGATCGATGGGTACGGGGAAAAATGTTCAAATATACTGGGTTGAAAATCTGGTTAATCATTTAGGTTCTATAGAGATGAACTAATTTTAACCCCCATCATCATACAGCCTTCAGTGCAGAAAACAGTAAAATAGCTATCCCCCTCCATATGCCCTGAAAGTTTCAACTGAATTCCCTTGGCTTTTCCTGATATATAGCAAATACACAATTTTGACTACCTTGGATGCATATTTTGATTTTTTTTTTTTTTTTTTTTTTTTAGTTAAATTTCCTTCACAACATCAACCTGACGATTTTAAATTAATACCCTTAGTCGTTCTAGAAATGTCACAAGCATGTCCTTCGGACACAACTGGATGCATTTAGTATCTTTTGACTTTCTTTAATATCCTTAAATATACCCTGAAATTCCAAAGTAATAACATGAGTTTTTCCGAGATATTTCAAAGACACCCTTTTGACAATCTGTATACACATATTTATTTTGGCTTAGTTTTAAATGCCTCCAAGCTCTCTTGAAACTTCCAGAAATCAAATTTGAAAACGGATACATGGAACACAACCTCGTAGCCGACCTCGCAAGAGATGGTGTGACAAAGCCAATGGCCAGAACCTACCCCAACTCCTGCGTCAAGCGCCAGAAAAAAACGCGTACCGTCGCTATATTCAATGACAAGTGAGAAGACAAAAAATACCAAATACAGCCACATAGTCCAGATGGGATATAAGTCAAGTTAAGTAAGTCAGTAGTAGTAGCAGTAATAGTAGTAGTAGGTAGTAGTAGTAATAGTAGCATTAGTAGAATGTGCGTAGTGCCTTTTCGTTAGTTCAACATCTCTTTCAACATATCCTGAAATTTCCAGCTTATTAATTCAAGCCTATTGGTTAGTTCAACATCCCCCTTGACATACCCTGAGAGTTTCAACTTAATTCCCTAAGCCTTTCCTAAAATATTGCTTATACGCCCTTTGAATACCCTAAATATACATAGTGTGTTTTTATTTAGTTCGACATCCTTCGTAGGCATTCCCTGAAAATTCTAGCTTAATATCTTTTGTCTCAGTAGCGGTAGTAGTCGTGGTAGTAAAAGATGCATTAGTAGCAGTATTGATATCAGTATGTGCATAGCGCCTTTTGGTTTTTTCAACGTCCCCCTCAATATTCCTGAACATTTCAGCTTGATGCCCTAAGCAGCTTTGGGACGTTGCTCTTGCATCCCTTTGACAACCTGCATACCAATACTATGCTTTGATTTAGCTCAACATTCCCCACAACGTGCCCCTGCAAGTTTCAACTTAATACTCCAAGACGTTCCTAAGATATTCCTGATACACCTTTTGACTGCCTGCACATCATTTTTTTTTTAATTTAGCTCAACTTCCCCCGAAAACCACTTCAAATTGTCACCTTAACACACTTAGCTTAAGTAGTAGTAGTAGCAGCAATAGCAGTAGTAGTAATAGTAGCAATAGTAGTAGTAGTAACAGTGAGTCGCTCCTTAGATATTGTTCATACGCTGTTTTGACAACATGTGTGCAAATTATGTGTTTTGATTTAGTTCAACTTCCCCCTCAATGTTCCCAGAGATTTTCACCTCAATACCATCAACCTTAGCAGGAGTCGTAATTGAAGTAGTTGTTGCAGTAGTAGTAGTACTAGTAGCAGTAGTACAAGTACTAGTAGTAGTTGTAGCAGTAGTAGAAGTAATGGTAGCGGTAGTGGCGTGCATATATTGCCTTCTGGTCAATAGATGATTCCCCCACTCATTATTCCTTGAATAACCCATGCCATTTCATGTATGTACCTTTTTGACAATCTGCATGCATATAATGTGTTTTGAGTTAGTTCAACTCTCCCCTCAATATTCTCTGAAAGCTTCAACAGGGTACTCTTAGTATTTTTGGGTGCCAATGGTTAATCATATCCCCATTACCCAACAACAAATACTATAGATAAAAGATGTGAATTGTACAACTACAGACCTTGCCTCAAGGGTTTAATGGGGGGGGGGTACATAGTTTTCCTCGTAGGGATAGCTATTAAACCTTTCAGCTATGCTAAACAAAATGGTCATCTATAAATTTTGATCAGATGTCTATGGGAGAAAAGTGGCTATAGGGGGGCTGCCTGCCCTTCAATCATTTTGACTTTTAAAAAATACACTAAAACTTCCAATGGAATGACCCCCCCACCCCCCGAAAAGATTCTTTCTATTCGAAGTGCATTGGTGAAAAGAAAAATTATAATAGATTGAGCCCAAAATTTCCACGGCAACTACTTCTATGTGAACAGAAAAATAAAATTAATGTATAGAACCAACTTTGCTCTTTACTTATGAACGAATATATATATATATATATTACAACAAATAAACATGGTAGTCTCTTCTCTTACAGCCTCCCCTGCCCACAAAAAATTTATAAAGTTTGAATTTCATCAAAAACCTTCTCAAAGTAGTCAAACTTAACAGAAATTCGAGGAATTTCAGCTGGACTCTAGAAGCATCATACAACAATCCCCTGTAATGGGATATCATGAGATCAGGTAGCTCTAAAATAGACTTTATAGGTAGCTCTAATATAGACTAAAATAAGATATCAGCATGTACGCTGAATACTATTAATTGAACTTTTATCCTTTGAATTTTTTATTCTTCTTTACTCTCTTTGTGTTTCGTTTGAAAAATTTTGTTGCTTTGTCCTCCTACTTGCAATGCGTCGTTCATCATTCACCATACTGTATTGGCTTATCACTGGCAGCACAATAGCGCTGCCTAAGCAATGAGCGAAGTGAAGAAACTGTGCTATTTATTTTTTATTTTATTTTTTGACCAAGCCCTTTCGTCTGGAAGGAATTGTCGCAGAAACTTTGAAAGGGGCTTATTCAATTAGAAATTACAAGTTCTAGTTCTCTTCTTGAGAGTCAAATGTGGTCGGAGGGTATCGAGCCCCCCTCTCTCACATCCCCCCAAAGACATCTTATCTATATTTTAAATAGTCATATTGCTCAGCATAGTAGAAAGGTTCAGTAACTGTGCCTTTGGGACGACAACCCCCCTCCAAAGTACTTCGGACAAGGGCTGTAAATTATACAATTCACCCATTTTTACGCATAGTACTTGTTATCCGGGAAGGATGGTGTGTTTGACCTTTGATGTCCAAAAAGACCAAGGGCATTCAGGTAGAAATTTCAGGGAGCGCTGAGTGGAGCATTGAACTAAATCAAAACGTACTATGTACAAGCGGGTTGTCAAAAGGGTGTATCTCAGGAATACCTTAGGGTGTTAAGTTGGAACTTTCTGAAAATGGAGTCCCAACTTAATCTTCGGCCGGATGATCAGTTGACCAAAAGCCAATATGCGTACACTACTGCTATTACTACTAATGCTACTGTTACTACTATTACTACTACTACTACTGCCACCACTGCTCCTTCTATCACTACTACCACCACCACAACTACTGCTTCTACTAGAACTACTACTTAGGCTGAGGATATCGTAGGCATCGCAATAGCACTGCCTAAGTAAAAAACGATGTTGGGACAATATATTGTCTATTTACTTATTGATTTAATTTGGTTCTAGACCTGGGCACTTCGTATTGAAGGAGGACGACAACCCCACCACAGCCATTAGGGCTGGGATCGTAAGTAGTAAGTTTATAAAAGCGTGGTCATATAAGCTTCGAAGGGGCCTTATTGGATTGGTAATCTGAAGTTTTAGTTATTGTCACAAAGGTAATAACTATGCCGTTGGGACGACACCTACCCCTAAAGCCCTTGGGACAAGTACTGTGAATTATGCAATTTGCCCATTTTTACATATAGTATTAATTATCGGTAAAGAAGGGTATGTTCAATCTTTGGTCATAGGCAGCGCTGCCTAAGTAAAGAGCGATGTTGACACAATGTATTTTTATCTTTTTTTTTAGACAAGGGCACTTCTTATCAAAGGAGGTGTCATAAGACCTTCAAAAAGGATTTGCTCGATTAGAAATTGAAAGGGCTATTGCCCTTTTTAATTATCAAAAGTAATTGGAGGGTAATTAACCTCCCTCCTGCGCCCATCAATTCCCCAAAAAATATCTAATAAAAATTCCGAGACAGCCATTTTTTTCAATAGTTTAAAGGTCTGGAAATTATGTCATTGAGGATGACGACCCCCCCCCCCAAACAGCCCTAAGTGCAAGGGTTGTAAGCTATGCCCTGAGGGTATATAAGGTTTCTATGGAGTGGATGGTCGTGTAAATTTGAGATAGTTATTTGCTCTAAAAGAGTCCAAATATCTTATAATAAGGCCTTTGAGGTGGTCAGAATCTCCCAGAGTTTGGGGGTAAAGGTTGTAAGTTATGCCTCAGGTTAAAAACAGCAGTTTAAGGGTTTTATGGAAAGGGTGGTCGTGTGAACGACCACTCGTTTAGAAGATGCTCGTTTGATTTGAACTGTATAGTTTTTGTTCCTGTTTAAGAATCAAACATGATGGAGAGCAACTAGCCTCCCTCCCTGACATCCTCTTTTCCCAAAATGAATTCAGCTGAAATTGTGAGATACCCATTTTGTTACCAATAGTCCAAAAATCATATAACAATATCTTTTGGGTAGACACAATCCCCCAGAGCCCATAGGCAAGGATTGTGAGTTATGGCATATAAGGTTATTATACGGTAGTCACATAGACTTTGGATTGGATGGAGTTCATTTAATTGGAATTCGGAAGTTTTAGTGCCCTTTTTAAGAGTTAAAAGTGAATGGAGGGCGATAAGTCCCCCTAAGCCTATATTTCCCTAAAACGTACCCGATCGAAATTTTAAGAGAGCTATTTTGTTCTGCATTGTTCAAAGGTCCAGTAGTTATGTCTATGGGGATGTCAACTTCCCCACAGTGCTCAAGAAAAGGGCTGTAAGCTAAGCAATTCGTTCATTGTTTACACTTAGTTGATGTTGTGAGAAAGGTGTGTATGTTTGAACTTACTTTCCAAGAAGATATGGGTATTCTGGTGAGATTTTCATAGAATGTTGAGGGGAGTGTTGAATTAAATCGAAACGCGTTATGTGTAAACGGATTGTCAAAAGAGTGCAACATAGGAATAACTATTAACTTGGAAAATCCAGGAAATGATAATGGAGATGATCAAAAAGGCAATATTTGCATGCAACCAATACTACTACAACTACCACCACTACTACACTTCTACCATACTACTCCACTTAAATTATTAAAGGGAAATCTGAACTAAATCAAAAGACACTATGTGCATGTACATTGTCAAAATAGCGTATCTCAAGAGTTGATTTGGATATAAAGGTGGTTCTTTCAGGGAATAATTAAAGCGGAAGATCATCTCACCAAATGGCAGTGTCTGCACACTACTGTTAATACTAATGTTACTGCTACATTTAATTCTACTACTACTACTACTACTTCTATTGCAACTACTTGTAGGGCTAAGAGCATTGAGATGAAAATTTAAAGAAGTGTATGAACATACAGGTTATCAAAAGGACATATCAGCAATATCATAGCAATCACTAAATATATTAAGTCGAAACTTCCAGGACTGGATGAGAGGATTGTTCTACTAACCAAAGGCAATAGGTTAACACTACTGCTGCTAGTAGTACTACCGCTATTCAATACTTTTACTAGTAATATTAATACTACTACTATGACTACTATTTCAAATATGACTACTGGTATGAAGGTGAAATTTCAAGAAATTTTGAGGGGGAAGGTAAACTGAACCAGAACATGCCCCTGCATGCAGGTTGTCAAAAGAGTGCAATAGCAACATATTTGGAATAGTTTGGTGTGTAAAGTTGAAACTAGCAGGACTTGTTCTGAGGGATGATGAACTAACCAAAAGAAAAAAAATCCATCCTAATGCTACTGCTTCTACTCCTATTAAAATTAAGGAATATTAAGAAAAAAATTGGGACGTATAGAAACAGTATGGAACTAATTTAAAAGACACTATGCCCACACAAGTTGTCAAGTAGACACATCATAAATATTTCAGGAACAACTGATGGTATGTATTAAGCTGAAACTTCCAGCGTGTGCTGAAGCTAATGTTGAAGAAACCGAGGTGCTATGCGCATGCTACTAATGTTGCTACAATTATTGCTGTTGTGCAAGCTAAGAGCATTAAGTTGAAGCTTTAAGAAATATTTCGGCCGATATTGAACTAAACCAAAACAAACTATGAGCATGTGGACTTTCAAAAAGGTGACAAAGTAGTATCTGAAGAACAACTCATATCATTAATTTAGACATTTACGTGTAAGCTGCGAGGGATTTTGAAATAGCCAGAGGGCACTATTTGTATACTTTTAATATTACTACTACAGTTACTGTAACTTATAATGCTAATGGTATTAAGATGAAACTTTAAAGGAACGTATAGGAGTTTCAATTAAACAAAAACAAAAAACTGTATGCATGCAGGTTTTCAAAAGGACATATAGGCAACATCATAGGCAGCAAAAGTCTATAATAACTAGAAATATAATTGAAACTTTTAAAGGAAATATTTCAATTCAAAATTTAAAGTTCTGGTGCCCTTTTTAAGAGTAAAAACAGATTTAAGGGCAAGCAGCCCTTATCTCAAGCCCATATATTTTCCGAATGTATCCAATCACAATTTTGACACAGGCATGTTGATCACCATAATAGAACGGTCCAGCAACTATGTCTTTAGGGACATTAGGCATGTCAACCCCCCAAAATTATTCAATTGGCTAATTATACTTTAAAACTAAATGTTGCTTTAAAGTAAATCAAAAGGCATTGTGTTATTAAGTTGAAACTTTTGGGGATGCTACTTTTACTACTTCTGCTCTTACAATTTAAATAGATAAAAAGAGTATAAGTGTATCCAGGCTGTCAAAGAGCATAGATAAAATCTTTGAGAATGATATTCCCAGAGTTTTATTTTTCAGGTCAACATCAGAAGCTATAAAATTAGATTAAAAAAAATCACTGTTTGCGTCAGGATTAAAAATCCTTAAAAAGTTTCTCCAAAATGCAAATGGGAACCCATACTATGAATTCTTACAAAAAGAAAATGTAAAATACTATTTTTTATATGAAAAAGACTGCGTCAATAAAAAACGAACCAAAATTAAATAAACAAACTTTTTCCATAAAACAAATTTTTCAAAGGAAAGTGAAGAGCTCCATTAAGCCAAAAACGAACAGAACTAATGTCAAATAATTTCTAATTGTAAAATTACGATAAGTGACTATCAATAAATAAATAAAACTCATAACGAGCAGAAATTACAATAGATATCCAAGTCAAACTCAACACGAGCAAAAATTAATATAAGTAGGGCTGATAATCCCTATGCATTCTCAAAACCAGAAAATAATTGGCGCTTTACTGAAAAAAAATGCGTTTTAAATGTTTCCACTTTTCTTACTTTCATTAATAAAAAAGTCTCAAAACTTTACGGAATAAATATCAGTATATGTCAATTAAACTGACAGTCCACGGTCATTTGTTTGTTTTTTTTTATTTCCAGTAAAGCGCAAATTATGTTCTGGTCTTGAGAAGGCCTCTGGGTTATCACCCCTACTCACATTAATTTTTTCTAGTTTCGAGTTTGACTCTGCTATTTATTGTAATTTCTTTTCGTTTTGAGTTTCATTTATTTATTGATAGTGATTTGAGGTAGTTTTACGATTGGAAGATTATTTAACTTTACTTCTGCTCATTCTTGGATTAAACTTTTCCTTGGAAAACTTGTTTTGTGAAAAAAAGCTTTTTAAATCAATGTTCAAAATGGCCAATGAAATTCAGATAAAGATTTCTGGGAGTGTTGAGGGGAGTATCGAGTTAAATCAAAACTCACTATGTGTATGCGGGTTGTCAAAAGAGTATCTCAGGAATACCTTTGGGTATTATGTTGGAACTTTCAGGAAATGGTGTTAGGGAACTTTCAGGAATGGCTTTCAGGGAAAGCCAATATGCGTCCAATACTGCTATTACTACTACTACTATTACTACTACCACTAATACTAGCACTACTACCACCACCACATATAATACCGCTGCCACAACTACTACTATTGGGACTACTAGTGAGGCTAAGGATATAATAGGCAGCGCTATTGCGCTGCCTAAGTAAAGAACAATGTTGGCAAAAGTATTATTAATCTAATTTTTTTTTGGTTCTAGACCAGGGCACTTTGTACTGAAGGAGTTGTCATAGAAACTCCAACAAGGGCTCATTCGATTGGACATAGAAGGTGCTAGTACCCCTTTTAATAGCTGAAAGTTTTTGGAGGGCATCAACCCCCCCCCGCCTGTCATTTCAAAAAATACATCCAGTCAAAATTTTGAGATAACCAATTTGTTCAGCATAGTTGAAAGGTCTGGAAATTATGTCTTTGAGGATGACAGCCCCTCCAGCCCTCAGGGAATGGGTTCTAAGTTGTGCCCTGAGGGCTTATAAGGTTTATAAGGTCCCGAAATGCATCCAACTGAAATTTTGAGATATATTCAAAATAGCCCAAAGATCATATAACAAGATTTTTGGGGTTGAAATAAACCCCAGAGCCTGGGAGCAAGGGCTGTAAGCATTTTCCCGGGGGCATTTAAGGTTTCTATGGAAGAGATGGCTGTATAAACTATAGAAAAGTCCCATTTATTTGAAGATTAGAAATTTTAGTTCCCTTTTAATAGTCAATTAAATAAAAAAAATTGTTTTCGATAAAAGTAAGGAGCTACATTAAAACTTAAAACCAACAGAAATTACTCCGCGTATGAAAGGGGCTAGTCCCTCCTCAACGCCCCGCTCTTTACGCTAAAGTTTGACCTTTCTCACGACTCTTCTTCTTATAAAACAATAAAAAAATATATATAAAAAATAAAACCCTAAAAATGTCTGCACACTTCACAATAACCATTACCATAAGTAAACAATGGTCAAAGTTTGTAACTTGCAGCCCCTCCCCCGGTGACTCTTGGGGAGTAAAGTCGTCCCCAGAGACATAGTTCTTAGTTTTCAAACTATGCTGAACAAAATAGCTATTTCAAAATTTTGATCTGGTGTCTTTCGGAAGAAAATGAGCATGGGAGGGGGATGAGATGCCCTCTAATTTTTTTTTCACTTGAAAAGGGCACTATAACTTTTAATTTCCATTAGAATGAGCCTTCTTACAACATTCTAGGACGACTTGGTTGATACGATCACCCCTGGTAAAAAAAACAACAAAAAACAAATAAACACGCACCCGTGATCGGGCTTCTGGTAAAAAATACGAAATTCCACATTTTATAGATAGGAGCTTAAAACTTCTACAGTAGAGTTCTCTGATACGCCGAATGCGATGGTGTGATTTTCGTTAACATTCCATGATTTTTAGGGGGTTATGTATTTATTAGTATTTAAATTCTGATTTTTAGAGTTTCCCTTACTATTGAGCCGGGTCGCCCCCTACTACAGTTCGTTACCACGAACTGTTTGAAAATTATGGAAGGCAACTAGCCTCCCCGTGACTACCCCTATTTTCACTAAAAGTAACCGTTTGAAATTTTGAGACAGCCATTTTGTTCAAAATAGTCCATAGTATAACAATGCCTCTAGGGCTTAGCACAACCCCCCTTAGCCTCGGGGCAAGGGTGTTAAGTTATAGCCTCGGGGCATATATGGTTACTATAGAATGGCTGGTCGTATAAACTTAGGCTGGGGCTCATTTGGTTTGAAATTAGAAGTTATAGTGCCCCTTTTAAGAGTCAAAAGTGATCTGAGAGCAGCCAGCCCCCCCCCTTCAAGCCCATCATTTCTCTAAGAATAACCAATCAAAATTTGGAGATAGCAATTTTGTTCAGTGTAGTTGAAAGGTCTGGAAGTTATGTCTCTGAGGATTACAACCACTCCACAGCCCTCAGGGCAAGGGTTGTAAGTTGTGCCCTGGGGGCATATGAGTTTTTTTTATAGAAAAGGGGGTCGTATATAATTCAAAAGGATATCTTTGTATGTTTGATCAAAAGTTTTAGCGCCCTTTTTAAAAGTCAAAGTGATCAGAGGGCAACTACCCCCATATGTCATTTTTTCTTGAAATGCTTACAATTGAAGTTTGGAGATAGCCATTCTGTTCAATATAGCCTAGAGATGATATAACAGCTCTTTATACTCTTAAAAATCACCAGAGCCTGCTGGCAAGGGTTATCAGTTATGCCCCGAGGGTATTTAAGTTTTTATGGAGGGGATGGTTGTATAAACTTTAGAAATAACTCATTTATTTAAAAATTGGAAGTTCTCGTTCCCCTTTAATATGATAGTTGTAAACCAGCCCCCCCTCTAAATACTCCTCTAAATGCATATGATTAAATACTGAGATATCAATTAAAAACAAAGTCAAAAGAACATATAACAATACCTCTTGGGTTAGCACAACCCCCCAGAGCCCTGGTTCAAGGGCTGTAAGTTACGCCCTGGGGCCTACAACGTTTTAACGGTATGGATTGTCGTATAAACTTCAGATGGGACTCATTTGATTTAAAATCTAAAGTTATACTGCCCTTTCTAAGAGTTAAAAAGGTTTTGAGAGCAATCAGTATTGAACCCTCACGCAATTGACCACTCTTCCGAACAAATTGACAATCAACACCAGAATTCGAACGCCCGATATAGGGATTTGAAGTCTAGAGCGGTGACCACTCGGCTAGCGCGGTTCAAGCTGAGGATATGAAAATGAAAATTTCAGGAAACGTTGAGAGGGAAGTAAAACTATATCAAAACCCACTATGCACACACCAGCTGTCAAAAAAGCATATCAGAAATATCTTTGGAACAGCTTAGCGTACCAAGTTGAAACTTTCAGGGTATGATGAGGGGGATGTTCAACCAACCAAAGGGGAATATGTGCATTCTACTCCTGCTACTAATAATGCTGGTATTACTGTTACTGCTACTATTAATCAAATGCTACTACTACTCCTACTACTACTACTACTACTACTACTATTACTACTACACCTACTAATTCAATTATGACTCCTACTATTACCAAGACTATGGGCAAGAAGGTGAAAATTTCATGGAATATTGAGGGGAATGTTTGATTAAATCAAAAAACGCTCCCTGAATGCTGGTTGTCAAAAGGGCATGTCTTAGACAGCGCAACGGCACTGCCTAAGTAAAAAGCGAAGTAGGCATAATGTATTTTTTCTTTTCATCAAGGTACTGCGAATGGAAGAAGTTGTCGTAGTGGCTTCGGAAAGGACTCATTGGATTGGTAGTGTAGTTAAAAGTTCTAGTGCCATTTTTAGAAGTCAAGAGTGATTGAAAAGGCCAAAGGTAATATGAGCGAACTACTACTACTAAGACTACTGCTGCTACTGTTACTGCTACTACTGCCACTACGACTACTATGACTATTACTACTACAACTACTACTACTACTATCCCTACTACTACTACTACTACTACTACTACTACTACTACTACTACTACTACTACTACTACTACTACTACTACTACTACTACTACTACTACTACTACTACTACTACTACTACTACTACTACTACTACTACTACTACTACTACTACTACTACTACTACTACTACTACTACTACTACTACTACTACTACTACTACTACTACTACTACTACTACTACTACTACTACTACTACTACTACTACTACTACTACTACTACTACTACTACTACTACTACTACTACTACTACTACTACTACTACTACTACTACTACTACTACTACTACTACTACTACTACTACTACTACTACTACTACTACTACTACTACTACTACTACTACTACTACTACTACTACTACTACTACTACTACTACTACTACTACTACTACTACTACTACTACTACTACTACTACTACTACTACTACTACTACTACTACTACTACTACTACTACTACTACTACTACTACTACTACTACTACTACTACTACTACTACTACTACTACTACTACTACTACTACTACTACTACTACTACTACTACTACTACTACTACTACTACTACTACTACTACTACTACTACTACTACTACTACTACTACTACTACTACTACTACTACTACTACTACTACTACTACTACTACTACTACTACTACTACTACTTATTCTACTGCTACTACTACTACTACTATCTCTCGAAGGTGTTTTGATAGGATGTTGAATCAAATCAAATCAAACTATTTTCATGCAGCTTATCAAAAGGATTTATCAGCAATATCCTAAGAACAGCATAGGGCATTAAGTTGAAACTTTCAAGGGATGGGGGGGATGTTGAAAAAGATGAACACACTATGTGCATACTGCTACTAATGCTATTGAAAACAAAATGCATTTTAAATGTTTTCCCTTTGTTTAAGTGTAATAAAGCCATAGTTATAAAGACTTTCAAGAATGAATATCACATATTCATTCGCACCGCCTATGATGTGGTCTTCCAAAGTACTGTTGAGCATTGGAAAAGGGTTGGGACAACAATTTAAAATCATTATGCCCTTCTAAGTAACAAAATAGATCACAAACCAGAAAAGTGGAGAATTCCTAGCTCAAAGAGGGTCAAAATACTATTGGATGGATCTGAACACTGACTTTTATAAGATCCCCCATTTGTCTCGATGTTCGTAATCTTACAGGACTGGTGTATTTCGTTCTTAAGAATATAAGATAAAAACAAGTTTTTAAACTGAAAGTAAGGAGGTTTTCACGCTATTAACGCTGATTTTTTTTTTGGTAGTTTAAAAAAAACTTCTTATTTTAATTGAATGGCCGTTGTGTTTCAGGAGTTTTTGTTAAAGAATTGGGAGAAAAAGTCAAAATTGAGTCAAAAAAGTGTCAGGAGCAATGTATTGAGGAGAGGACAGTCCATCTCATATACGAAATATTTCCGCTTCGTTTTAAGTTTGAATGCCGGGAAAACCCTCCTTCCCCTCCATGGAAAAGCTCCTCCAAAGGGAAGTCCTACCTGGAAAGTACCTCCCATGTGCCCCCCTCCCCCAGAAAATTCAAACCTTGCTGAAAATACCCGTAAAATTTCCTAAAACACCAAAAACAAGAAGAACAATAGGGAACTTTCTAAGACAGTGGGAAACAAATTAGAATGAATATTTCGGCCCTATGTCCAAGGAACGTCCTCAGCAATACAAATAAGAAAAACAACTTACGAGAGGATAAAATCAACGAAACTAAAATGAACAATTTTTCAAAACAGTCCCAGCATCCTTACCTCAGCAAAGTTCAACCAGGACTGAAAAATAAATTGTCATGAAACGAGGCGATTCAATGAAATGAAAGAAAATTATTTAAAAACAGGTTTTTAATGCCAGCGTAGCTTTTTTCGCTGTTGATTTTATTGGTCTATTTGTGACAGGTTCTGTGTTAATATCTATTGGTTTTTTAAAATATTTTGTACGGTTATTTTTAATTAAATTTGTGTATAAAGCATTCAGTGAAATGACCTTACAAAATATTTTAGAACTAATAGATATTAACACAGAACCTGTCACAAATAGAGCTATAAGATCAGCAGCGAAAAAAGCTAGGCTGGCATTTAAAAACCTGTTTTTAAATCCTCTTCTTTCATTTCACTGAATTGCCTCGTTTCATAACTATTTATTTTTCAGTCCTGGTTGAACTTCGCAGAGGTAGGGATGCTGAGACTGTTTTGAAAAAATTTTCATTTTAGTTTTATTGATTTTACACTCTCGTAAGTTGTTTATTCTTATTTTTATTGCTGAGGACAGCCCTTGGAAATAGGGACGAAACATTTATTCTAATTCGTTTCCCACTGTCTTAAAAAATTCCCTATTATTCTTCTTGTTTTTGGTGTTTGTGATGGAAAGGCAGTGTGGTCTTCGTCGTTATTTACGTAAAATTTCCTGCTGATACATCGACTACAAAAATTCTCCTTAGCCTAGTTTCATTCATTAGTCTCCTTAGCCTAGTTTCAAAGTTTGTTTAAAAAAAAACAACAACTTTGAAACTACTACTTCAAATCATGCTAAAAATCCACCTTCCATGGAAAAGCTCCCTGGAAGTTTACTCCCCCTACCAATGGAAAGTTTATTTCTTGGGAAATTCCTCCATGTAGAATTTCTACCACGGAAACTTCACCCCCGGAGATTACTGGCCGTGGAACATTTCTACCCTACAGGAAAACCCCAAAACAATTCCGGCCCCGCTGAAGATTTCTACGGACAATTTCCCCGGAAAATCTCCAACTATAAAATCGTGTCAGCAAAGAGAAAATAAGACCAACGAAAAACTTTGTAGAGGACTTCTGGCAATCCCCCCCCCCGTTTAAAATTTATCCAAAAAGTGTACGGCTAGAAACCTCTGTCCCCAAGGAAAACCCCTCCGAAGAGCACCCTCCCCTCCCAAAAATGTCAACAAATGACAAATTTTATAACTTGCATCCCATTCCTTAGGGACTGTTGAGGGTCACGTCATAGTCAGAGCCATATTTATTGGAACTTTCAGCTATGCTAAACAAAAATGGCTATCTAAAAATGTTTGACTGGGAAACTATGGGGGAGAAATGGGTATGGGTGGGGTGATTCTTGATCTACAATCTTTTTGGTCACTTAAAAAGGGTACTAGAATTTTTAATTTCCGTTTGGATCGGCCCTCTCTTGACCTTTTTGGGATCATTGGTTGGATATGATAACACCTTGAAAAAGAGAACACATATCTGTGATCTTTCTTCTGAGATGGGGAGCTTGAAACTCTAAAGCAGGGTTTTCTTATGCACTAAATTTGATTTTGTGATTTTCATTAATATTACTTGACTTTATGGGCTCGTAGCATTTGATAACTAACATTAAACTTAATGAATTGTGTATATTAAGAATCACCACAAAAAGCTAATTCTTTTTATGCATCTGTTCATATCAAAATTTATCATTTTAGAGTCTCCTTTTCTATTGGACCGAGTCACTCCTTACTTAGTTTGTTACTATGGATTGTTTGATATGCCTTCCATGCAAAATTGACTGTTACTGGTTACTGCAAAAAACCATTTTAAAATTTTATTCAATTGAGTTGATTAATTGGGCCATTGTTAATTAATACATAGTAAAATTAAGTTACAAATCAGCTATTAAAGGACACCCGTGTCACTGAATATTTGCACTAGAAGTGGTTGAAGGCAGAGGTGACCCAAAATCTCAAGATAATTTTTAAAAGGAAAATTTTTAAGTTTCAACGAGAGGCCCTTCAGATATGTAAGAATTGAGGAGGGGAATAGAGACCTTAACTCTTGAATTTCCCTCCATACGAGGAATTTTTTGGATCTAAAATGCAATATTGATTGCGCAGGGTGACAGCTTCATTCTTATCGGAACATACTCCTGTATGTTGCGATTGTATTAAAAGTGAATTAAAATTATATTTCCTTGCTTAGAGCTAAGAAACAGAGAGGGTAGGGGGGCTAGACGTTCTCTAAACAAAGTTTATTCAAAAAGTCCACTCAAAAAACTTTGTAATTTTAACCGTAACATTTCGAAATATCAGACAACTTCCACACCCGCAAAGAAAAAAGGTTCAGAGTATTCTAATTTTATGAAAATTCAACTTGAACGAAAACCACAAGGTTTAATAGGGATGACCTTCCTCTTCAATCTACTAGATCATCTTCATTATACTGTCATTGGTAACAAAAATACAAGTAAAGAGCGACCCTTGTCAATAGAAAATGAAACTCTAAAAATCATAATTTTGATTACTATACATTTGTCAGTATGAAAAACTGCAATTTAATTTTTCTTTCGATGGATGGTGATAGATTCGTTTTCAATTGTTTTTTCAAGAGTGGTCCTATCAAAACATCAGCCATCAGTTGTAGAAAAAAGGCTCATTTAAGTGAAAACTAGATATATGACATTGTGGCTCGTAAAACACCAACTTCCGCTTCTATAGGGATAAAGTTGCTATCCAGCAAAATTTATTATATAGCATATCAGCGAAGGAAAATTAATTGCCAATTCAAATGGCCTTTAGTCTAAGAGACCAAAACTGAAAGTGATGGCCCTTGTGAATCCCATAAAAAGTGTGTCCCAGAAGTGTCTCTTTCGAGGGACAAAAATGTGTCCCACTTTTTCTTCTTATTTTTTATTGATATTTAACTACCTTTTTCTATTAGTTCCGTGTAATCCTTTTTTTGTTATTGCGGGGAGTATTGCAGCTATTCTACTTCAAATATGACCGTACCCTAAGTTGGTGAGAAAAAATTTTCTTTTATAATTTTTTGAAATTAAATCAGTAGATGTACATTTTACACAATTTACACCATAGTTTTTTTACAGTAAAATATTATATTAGAACAATTTGGAAATATTTACGGGTACATTCCCTAAATACTAGTGGCAACTCCTATTGGCTATTAGACGATTATTAGTAAGTTCGCAACTGTTCTAATAGAGGAAAAAACAGGTGCAATTTTACTGTCCCTTCCATCTGCACATGATACTTCTGGTAAAACGTATGGCAAAAGGATTACTAACAAATACCCTTTAATTATGGAAAGTGAATTAAATACAGAAGTTGACTGTGATATTCCTAGTCAAGAGCTGGAAAGTCAAGACAGTGGAGAGGACAACCCATTGTGCGCGGCTCTGCAGACACTTAACGAGGATTACGAAGCTGTTGTGTCCGTCGAGGGGTATTCAGCCAATGAAGAGTACAGCAATAACGTGGGATACGAAATTCACTATCCCGTAGTTGCTAATGAAGGTATGTTACTCCTTCAGACGCTAGTAGTATATTTGAAATCAAAATTAGTAAGATTTAAGTTTCAAGTAAGAGGAGATACAGCGTTCTCGGTTAAAAAAAATAATAATAATAAATGCAGGAATATTTTATACCTTGAGTTAGGAGAAACAAAAAAGGACATATCTCAGCTTCTGAACTTGGCTACTCAAAGCTAAAAGCTAACCATACTTAAATCATCAAAGTCTAAAAGACGAAAAATATACCGTAATGTATGTCGCTTTTGAACCATTTTGCTATTTATAGAAAAACTACTCTTTTTTGCTGTTCATCAGCGAGTTGGAATTATTTAGATTAATCCTCCTGATTTTAATTTATGATCGATTGTGATATAAATTCCTTGTAGGTAACGCTGTTTTTTCAGCCTAGAGAAATTCTAGATATATTTAGCGGTAGTTCATAAACCCAGTTAGAATTATTCGTGAATTATAGAATTATTCGTGCTTCATGAGATTATGAGCAGCAAAAATTATCTTATAATGTTTACCAGTAAAAATTAATTGGATTCACTTTCTTAGTCATAATTATTATATGTTCAATATAAAGTGTAAGTCGACTGAAATCTTTAACAGAATATGTTATTTTACAAGATTTTCTTTGATTCTTTTCCAGCTTATTTGTACTATAGCCGAACTAAATAAGATGATAGAGCAAAATAAGTAGATAATCAATTTATTCCTTTCGCCCAAGGCTACCACAAAATAAGGTAGAATAAGTTTGGCGTCAATACAATTATTTATGTTTGAATGAAGCGCTTATCAAACAGTTCGTGGTAACGAACTGTAGTAAGGAGCGATCCGGCTCAATAGTAACCAAAACTCTAAGAAATTGAATTTTGATATAAATAGCTACATCAAAAGAATCGCATTTTAATGCTGATTTTAAATATATAAGTTTCATCAAGTTTAGTCTTAGCCATCAAAAGTTACGAGCCTGAGAAAATTTGCCTTATTTAGGAAAATAGGGGGAAACACCCCCTAAAAGTCATAGGATCTTAACGAAAATGACACCATCAGATTCAGCGTATCAGAGAACCCTACTGTAGAAGTTTCAAGCTCTTATGTACAAAAATGTGGAATTTTGCATTTTTTGCCAGAAGACAAATCACGGGTGCGTGTTTATTTGTTATTTTTTTTTTTTTTTTTTTCCCAGGGGTCATCGTATCGACCAAGTGGTCCTAGAATGTCGCAAGAGGGCTCATTCTAACGGAAATGAAAAGTTTTAGTGCCCTTTTTAAGTGACCAAAAAAATTGGAGGGCATCGAGGCCCCCTCCCACGCTCATTTTTTTCCCAAAGTCAACGGATCAAAATTTTGAGATAGCCATTTTGTTTGGCATAGTCGAAAATCTTAATAACTATGTTTTTGGGGATGACTTACTCCCCCACAGTCCCTGGGGGAGGGGTTGCAAGTTACAAACTTCAACCAGTGTTTACATATAATAATGGTTATTGGGAAGTGTAGAGACGTTTTCAGGGGGATTTTTTTGGTTTTGGGGGTAGGGTTGAGGGAGGGGGCTATGTGGGAGGATCTTTCCTTGGAGAAATATGCCATGGGGGAAAAAATTCAATGAAAAGGGCGCAGGATTTTCTAGCATTACTATAAAAAAAAACAATGAAAAAATAAACATGAAAACGTTTTTTCAAATGAAAGTAAGGAATAGCATTGAAATTTAAAACAAACAGAGATTATTACGCATATGAAGGGTTCTAAAAATACTTTTGCATAAAGAGCGAGGTATTTAGGAGGAGATAAATACCTCGCTCTTTATGCTAAAATATTTTTAGTGATTTCAACTATTTATTCTACGGCCTATTTGATTCAGGGGTCATTCTTAAAGAATTGGAACAAAACTTACGATTTAGTGTAAAGAGCGAGGTATTAACGAGGGTACAAACCCCCTCGTACACATAATAAAAATATAAGAATATAAAAGTTTGTTACGTAAGTTAATTCTTAAGTTACGTATATTTTTTACTAATAAAAACGTTCGTTGAATATTAAAAGTTATAGTAGCCTTTTTAAGTAACCGAAAAATTGGAGGGCAGCTAGGCCTCCTTCCCCACCCCTTATTTCTCAAAATCGTCTGATCAAAACTAAGAGAAAGCCATTTAGCCAAAAAAAAATTAATATACTAATTTCATTTCAATAATTTATGTGCGGAGAGCCAAAATCAAACATGCATTAATTCAAAAACGTTCAGAAATTGAATAAAAAAACTAGTTTTTTTAACTGAAAGTAAGGAGCGACATTAAAACTTAAAACGAACAGAAATTACTCCGTATATGGAATGGGTTGTCCCCTCCGCAGTCCCACGCTTTTTACGCTAAAGTTTTTGGTTGTTTTAAAAAGTAGAATTGTGGCAAAGAGTCAAACTTTAGCGTAAAGAGCGTGGGACTGCGGAGGGGACAACCCATTCCATATACGGAGTAATTTCTGTTCGTTTTAAGTTTTAATGTCGCTCCTTACTTTCAGTTAAAAAAAAAATAGTTTTTTTATTTAATTTTACCACAAATCGTGCTGTTGGACCAAGAAAGCAGTTCCCTTACTTTGATTCCTTTGTTTTCTTTCTGTTGCTAGCATCCAACTTTTCTTTAATCAGAGAAGGAAACAAAATACACTTACTCCCCTAGAAACATTCCTATAACTCTTTCCAAATGGAAATTTTACAAACATTTCGTGGCAATACTCACCCGATCACCCAATACAACACTCGGGCCAATACTCACCCGAACTAAAAAAGACTGGAGTTTAGTAAAGATTTATACATCAAAAGAAATAGCTTTTCATTCTGATTCTAAATAAATCAAATTCATTAAATTTAATGTTAACCATCAAAAGTTAAGAGCCCAAGTAAAAATTTGTTGAATAGGCTATATAAAAAAGGGAAACAACCCCAAAACGGCAAAGAATCTTAAATCCCACCATTGAATTTAGCATAATAGTCCTACTATAGAGGGTTCAAGCTTCTATTTGCGAAAGTTAAGAATTTAGAATTTTTGATCCCCAGAAGAAAAATCACGGATGCGTGTAATTTTTGTTGTTTGTTTTGTTCTTCTCCCACCCCGCCACCCTCGGGTAATCATATTGAGCTAATTAAATAAAAAAAAACAAGTTTTTTCAACTGAAAGTAAGGAGTGACATCAAAACTTAAAACGCACAGAAATTACTTCGTATATGAAAGAGGCTGCTTCCTCATTAACGCCCCGCTCTTTACGCTAAAGTTTGACTCTTTCTCTCAATTCTTCTTTCTAAAACAGTAAAAAACTTTAGCGTAAAGAGCGGGGCGTTGATGAGGAAGCAGCCTCTTTCATATACGAAGTAATTTCTGTGCGTTTTAAGTTTTGATGTCACTCCTTACTTTCAGTTGAAAAAACTTGTTTTTTTTTATTTAATTTCTGAACGTTTTTGAATCAATGCATGTTTTGATTTTGGCTCTCCGCAGAGGAATAATCAAAACGAAATTTGTATATATTTTTTTTTTTTTGGCTCAATGGCTTTCTCATAATTTTGATCGAATGATTTTGAGAAAAAAGAGCAGGGGACGAAGCCTAGTTGCCCCCCGATTTTTTGGTTAATTAAAAAGGCAACTAGAACTTTTAATTTTTTACGAATCTTTTTATTGGTAAAAGATTTACGTAACTTATAAATTAGCTTACGTAAAGAACTTTTGTATTCTCATGTTTTTATTACATATATGAGGGGATTCGCCCCATCGTCAGTACCTCGCTCTTTACACTAAAGCTTAAATTTTATCCCAATTCATTAAGAATGACCCCCTGAATCACAAAAGCCGTAGAATAAGTAGTTGAAATTACCGAAAATACTTTAGCGTAAAGAGCGAGGTATTAGAAGGAGGTGAGCCCCTCATATGGGTAATAATTTCTGTTCGTTTTAAGTTTTATTGCTGTTCCTTACTTCCAGCTGAAAAAGCTTTTTCACTTTTATTTTTTAATTGTTTTTTTTTTAAATAATTCTAGTAAATCCTGCTCTCCCTTCATGGAAATTTTCTTCTCCCATTACAAATTCTCGAAGGAAAGTTCCCCCAGCATATCCCCCTCTTCTCAACCCCTCCCCCAAACCAAAAAAATCCTCCCGAAAACGCCTGTATACTTCCCAATAACCATTACTATATGTAAGCACAGGTCAAAGTTTGTAACTTGTTGCCCCTCCCACGGGGACTGTGGGGGAGTAAGTCGTCCCCAAAGACATAGTTATAAGGTTTTTCGACTACGCTGAATAAAATGGCTATCTCAGAATTTTGATCCGTTGACTTTGGGAAAATAATTAGCGTGGGAGGGGGCCTAGGTGCCCTCCAATGTTTTTGGTCACTTAAAAAGGGCACTAGAACTTTTCATTTCCGTTAGAATGAGCCCTCTTGCAACATTCTAGGACAACTGGGTCGATACGATCACCCCTGGGAAAAAAACAAAAAAAAAACAACAAAAAAACAAAAAAAACAAATAAACACGCATCCGTGATCTGCCTTCTGGCAAAAAATGCAAAATTCCACACTTTTGTAGATAGGAGCTCGAAACTTCTACAGTAGGGTTCTCTGATACGCTGAATCTGATGGTGTGATTTTCGTTAAGATTCTATGACTTTTAGGGGGCGTTTCCCCCTATTTTCTAAAATAACGCAAATTTTCTCAGGCTCGTAACTTTTGATGGGTAAGACTGAACTTGATGAAACTTGTATATTTAAAACCAGCATTAAAATGCGATTCTTTTGATGTAGCTATTGGTATCAAAATTCCATTTTTTAGAGTTTTGGTTACTATTGAGCCGGGTCGCTCCTTACTACAGTTCGTTACCACGAACTGTTTGATAGTCTTAGAAGGTTGGGCGAGGGGCTCTTCGAATGAAGATCAAAACTTCTAGTACTCTTTTACAGTGACCAAACAGATAGTGCCACTTGGAAGTTGGGATTTTCCACCATTTTACAGCACCAAAATATGATTTTGTCCTAAAGAGGGCCAAGTTGCCATCAATGGACAACTCTGACATACTAATAGGTTTAAGAGCGTCAAAAACTATATATCGAGCTTCCCAATTTCAGAAGAGGTAATTCCACACGGCGCCACCCTCTTGATTCCGACGGATAGTTTGGGTCTAAACCTTCAGTATTGATGTTGGAAAGGGGGAAGGGTGATAACAGTATCCCTTCTTTTGTGATAATCCTTTTTTGTGTAGATCATAATATTAAATTCATATGCCATCCGCCACAGAGGTGAAAAGAGCGTTGATGGGTCCCATAGCCTTAGCCAGATTTTTTTTAGGGGGGGAGGGTGGTAAGTGTTATAGGGAGTTTTGTTTTCTCAGAAGAAAATTGACACTGAGTAGCATTCTCATAATACCTTCCATGACACCCATATCCCTCCATTGCCATGACATCCCTATCCCTCCATTCCCACGACAACACTACCCTCCATCCCCTTGACAACCTTATCCCAGATTCCCATGGAATCTGCAGGTGCTTGTTACGTCTTAGAGAAATGATTTTTAAGAGACGCAGGTATTAAATCTTTAAAAAAAAACCTTCCGTAATAGGCTTTGGTTGTTATGTAATAGTTTCTTTTTTTGAAAAACCTATGAGACGCTGCCCAATCAGGATTTCCTTGATTGCTACGTAATAGAGAGTTTTAGAGTCTGCTAGTCAAGAGGGGGGGGGGGGTTTATTAAGACATTTTTTAAGATATTTTTCAAGACGTTTCAAGGCATTCATTCCAAGATGTTTTTAGGACATTTTTCTTCAAGACGTTTGAACAAATTTCAAATAGTTAGACCATAAGAGTCTTTCTAATATTATGATTCGGCTAATACACTTTACTTGATAACGTACTGCACGCAAGGAGAACCCCCTGTTAACCCATACGGGATTGATTAAATGAATTGTGTATTCCCATAAGCCTGCAATAATTGACTTGCAGAGGGGGGAAAGTCGATTACTAGATTTTGTTTATGCTTGTTATGCGCTTGCATATTAAGTAATGCTTTTAGAGTCTTATCGTAAAGCATAATGGGTAGGTCAGTTGCTACTAGGCCAGAATCTCAGGAACTTCAGGTTTGGCAAGCTGAGAAGGCCACCTCGCCGTCCCTTGGGATATATGCGGAAGTCAAGGAGAACTGGGGCAAAGAAATTTACCTAAAAATGGGATTGACTCCGGATGATTTGAAATCGGTAATTTAAGCAAGGGGAAATTTTACGCCTCTTAGAGAACGTAGGAAATTTTCAGAGAGAAATAGATTGAGGGATGGTCCTTACAGCTGCCCTGTGTGTGGTGAGATGGATGATTCTTTGCGATATTTTTAAGGGGAATGTAGGGAGTTAAGTGAGTTGTGCTTGGAAATATTTGGTAGGGAGGTTGGGGGGAGAGATTGGATTTTGGACATTTTTCAGAAGTAGGTGCTACTTAACTATAAATAATATTGGAAAGTACGTCCGGGTAGGTAATAGGTATCATGATGTTTTCTTAAATAATTAGTTTAATGTCTTTTCAGTCTGTGTTTGTTGCTGTATTTTTTTTTCACTTGTTTTGTGTATGTCACCATGGCCCAATTGGGCTTATTGTGTTAATAAATCTATCTATCTATCTATCTATGATTTTTTAATAGCACATTTTTAAGTAATAGAGTCTCTTACACTATTGGAAGTTAAATGTGCTATCAGCACTGAAGTAAAGGTTAGAGATGCCACAAGATTCTTAAATTACGTAAACGATTACCTATCAAAGTTTTATCTTTTGATAATGCACATTTCTAATTGCTTACAGCTCTGGATTTTCGATTGACTGTTCTTTTTCAACAAAACTACAGATGGAAAATCAAATAATTCTTACTTACTCTTATCAAACCTCAAGGAGTTCATTTCACTTTAGGGGTATAAGTTTTTTCAAAGAAAAGTAAAGAACTCAATAAAACCAAAAATGAGGAAAAATAAAATCAAATAATCTACCAAGCGTAAAACTACCCCAAATCATCATCGATAAATGAATGAAACCCAGAAACAAACAGAAATTACAATAAATAACCATCAAATATTGAGCAGAAATTAACATGAGCAGGGCTCAAACCCCTAAGTCTTCCCAAGGCCAGAAAATAATCTGCACTTTAATGAAAAAATACAAATGGCATTGTCAGTTTAATATACATATGCTGATATCTATTCCTTAAAATGTTAATAATATTTGGTTTAGTAAAATTGTAAAAGTGAAAAATTTAATGTTTTTTTCTGTAACGTGCAAATTATGTTCTAAATGTTTTGAGCCCTACTCACGTTAATTTCTGCTAGTTTTGAGTTTGACTTGGTTATTTATTGTAATTTCTGTTCGATACAACACTTGCCCTGAGGGCTGGGGGGAGGGGTTTTCATCCTCAAGGACATAATTTCTGGACATTTAAACTACGCTGAATCGAATGACTATCCAAAAATGTTGATTGGAAGTGTTTGGGGAAATGACGGGGGTTGAGGCATTTGCCCTTCCATCATTTTCTACTTGTAAAAAGGGCAGTTAAGAAACCATGGTGAAATTAAACATTTCCCAAAACTCGGGGGGGCGGCCTGGTCACGAAGGCCCCTCCTCTGCGTGCGTGTCAGGTAGTACCTATTGTATGTGTTTGTTATGATTTTTTATTTAATTTCTGTTTGATCTGCATATTCAATAGAAGCTTTGCTCGTTTTAAGATTTATTTAATCCATTATATTAGTTCCTGTTATTTGTTTTCTTGCTATGATTGTTTATTTAATTTCTGTTCGTTTTGAGTTTCATTTATTCCTTAATAGTAATTTCTATTCGTTTTGAGTTTGAGTTATTGTACATTTTGATTGCTTCTGATCTTATATTTAATTAAATAAAAAAAAACAAGTTTTTTTTAACTGAAAGTAAGGAGTGACATTAAAACTTAAAACGACCATAAATTACTTCGTATATGAAAGAGGCTACTTCCTCATCAACGCCTCGCTCTTTACGCTAAAGTTTGACTCTTTCTCTCAATTCTTCTTTTTAAAACAGTAAAAAACTTTAGCGTAAAGAGCGGGGCGTTGATGAGGAAGCAGCCTCTTTCATATACGAAGTAATTTCTGATCGTTTTAAGTTTTAATGTCGCTCCTTACTTTCAGTTAAAAAAACTCGTTTTTTTTATTTAATTTCTGAACGTTTTTGAATCAATGCATGTTTTGATTTTGGCTCTCCGCAGAGGAATAATTAAAACAAAATTTGCATTTTTTTTTTGGCTAAATGGCTTTCTCATAATTTTGATCGAATGATTTTGAGAAAATAAGAGCGGGGGAGGAAGCCTAGTTGCCCTCCGATTTTTTGGTTAATTAAAAAGGCAACTAGAATTTTTAATTTTTTACGAATATTTTTATTAGTAA
Source organism: Artemia franciscana (assembly GCF_032884065.1). NCBI lineage: Eukaryota > Metazoa > Arthropoda > Branchiopoda > Anostraca > Artemiidae > Artemia > Artemia franciscana. The sequence goes on from NC_088869.1 coordinate 45,302,667, forward strand.
AAGATTTACGTAACTTATAAATTAGCTTACGTAAAGAACTTTTGTATTCTCATATTTTTATTACACATATGAGGGGGTTCGCCCCCTTGTCAGATCCTCGCTCTTTACACTAAAGCTTAAATTTTGTCCCAATTCATTAAGAATGACCAAAGAATCACAAAAGCCGTAGAATAAATAGTTGAAATTACTAAATATACTTTAGCATAAAGAGCGAGGTATTAGGAGGAGGTGAGCCCCTCAAATGGGTAATAATTTCTGTTTGTTTTAAGTTTTAATGCTGCTCCTTACTTCCAGCTGAAAGAACTTTTTCATATTTATTTTTTCATTGTTTTTTTTAAATAATGATAGTAAATCCTGCGCTCCCTTCATGGAGATTTTCTTCCCCCATGACAAATTATCGATGGAAAGTTCCCCCAGCATATCCCCCTCTTCTCAACCCCTCCCCCAACCAAAAAAATCCTCCTGAAAACGCCTGTACACTTCACAATAACCATTACTATATGTAAGCACTGGTCAAAGTTTCTAACTTGTTGCCCCTCCCACGGGGACTGTGGGGGAGTAAGTCGTCCCCAAAGGCATAGTTATAAGGTTTTTCGACTACGTTGAATAAAATGGCTATCTCAGAATTTTGATCCGTTGACTTTGAGAAAATAATTAGCGTGGGAGGGGGCCTAGGTGCCCTCCAATTTTTTTGGTCACTTAAAAAGGACACTAGAACTTTTCATTTCCGTTAGAATTAGCCCTCTTGCATTATGCTAGGACAACTGGGTCGATAAGATCACCCCTGGGAAAAAAAAAAAACAAAAAAAAAACAAAAAAACAAATAAACACGCATCTGTGATCTGCCTTCTGGCAAAAAAATACAAAATTCCACAGTTTTGTAGATAGGAGCTTGAAACTTCTACAGTTGGGTTCTCTGATACGTTGAATCTGATGGTGTGATTTTCGTCAAGATTCTATGACTTCTAGGGGGCGTTTCCCCCTATTTTCTAAAATAACGCAAATTTTCTCAGGCTCGTAACTGTTGATGGATAAGACTAAACTTGATGAAACTTATATATTTAAAATCAGCATTAAAATGCGATTCTTTTGATGTAGGTATTGGTATCAAAATATCATTTTTTAGAGTTTTTGTCACTATTGAGCCGGGTCGCTCCTTACTACAGTTCGTTACCACGAACTGTTTGATGTGGCCTTTACTTTTTTTTTAACTTCTTTTTTGAAAGTTTTTTTTTTTAATTGACCTACGTTCGTTTTTTTATTGCCAAAGTTTCGAGCTCTTCAAAATTCCCTATATCAAATATCTATTTATTACAAAATAAATGAACTGTCTTGGTATTAACAAATAAAATTAAACTTAGTATTTGATAAATAATAATATTAATTGCTGAAAGCTCACCAAGTCAATATTTTGTTTTACTCAGGGACAGATTTAAAGTGTTGACGGTTCTAGGCCCATGCGCTTTTGCCGCTCCGTGTTTGCAAGATTTTCAGGGAAATCCCCAAGGCTTCGGGAATAGTGAAAGCCGCAGGGCCTGTTAGTAAATCCTGTCTAGCATCACTGCAATCTTTATTTTATTTTCAATGTTGTAATAAGCACAAAAGAAAATATTTGTAATACATAATCTGTTTTTTTTTTCCGATATACGTGCTTTTGCATTACTAAATAAAAAAAGTGCTACTTTATTTCTGCTGTTTCGAAGGTTTTAGCCCCCCCCGAAACAATTTCCTACTTACTTGCCTAGGTACTACTATAAAATGAACAAATAAATCTTAAATATCATTGGCGCTGTGCTGAAAACGATTTATAATACAAATATTTTCTATTGTATTTATTACAAGATCGAAAATAAACATAAAAATTACAGTAAAATTTAATTTTGAACTAATGAACTGTCAGCAATTAATACCATTATATATCAAATATTCAGTTTCATTTTATTAGTTCTTTCCGAGATTGTTCGAGACACACATAGCTTCACTACAAACAAGAGTTTGGATGATGCCCCCTTCCCTAGCCGTGAAAGTCTAAGGCCTACTGCGGCATTGGTTCTTATCTGAAAACGAATTAAATTATAAATATTTTCTTTTCAAGTTATTACGGCATTGGAATGGAAATAAAATTACAGTGAAATAAAATCTTGAACTGAATATTTTTCAACAATTAATAGCATTATATAGATAACTTCGAAGACTACACTGCCTTTCCATGACGAAAGTATAACAGTTCAAAATAGGGATGAAACCTTTTAATCGACAGTGAACAGATATAAAAATTTTAACTGGATATTTCGAACACATATGCAGTGTTCATCATCAGCAATAAAGACTCTGATGTTTTTACTGCTGATGATGAACACTGTATATGTGTTCGAAATATCCAGTTAAAAATTTTATATCTGTTCACTGTCGATTAAAAGGTTTCATCCCTATTTTGGACTGTTATAATATAGCCTTATATATTAAATATTCAGTTTGATTTTATTTTTACATTCCAAGACTGTTCAAGACACATATAGTTTTCAGTAAAGCGTCAATGACGCAGTTGGTTTTAGACTTTTTCAGTGAAGTATTTTTATAGGTATTCTTTCTTTAGGTCCTGTGGTGGCGCAGTGGATTTGACCTTAGCTTGGTAATACGGGATGCAGAGATTGAATCACGATGCAGGAATGCACTGCAGGGCCGACGCAGGGACCATAGTAGTCAAGAAGCGTCGTTAATTCTTAAATAATAATAAAAATTCTTTCTTTAGACACACTGTCGCTCTATGACAAACAAATAAATTTGTAAATGGGGATAATTCCATTTATTTAGACAGTGAAAAAAGCAAAAAAAAAACAGGGATCTATTTTGTACCTGTTTTTCTTTTGCTGTCTAAATAAATGGAATTATCCCAATTTGCAAATTTATTTGTTTTACAGTGAGAGAAGATGGCAAAACCCAAACTCTTGTCTGTATGGATTTTCGTTCGTTTCAAGCTTGATCTGCTTTTTTCCATTTAAGTTTCATTTGTTTTAATATTTATTAACTCATTTATATTAGTACCTACTATGTGTATGTATTTCCAAAAAAAGCCATCGGACCATATGAAAAAAAAAATAGAATATAAATATAACAAAACCAATAAGAAAAACACAAATAGATTAAAAAGAGAAAACGCATTTACATATGAATGAGAATCTATGTATACATGAAACTTCACGAAATTATTTATAAAGAGATACATCTTTCACAATATATCAGCCCTTCATCAACATACTTATCAGATTCCCTAATGTCATTTTAATTCGTGATCCTACAATCCCTTCCAACCACTTTCTATCTGTCATCACAAAAGAAAAACACTCATTTCTCAGATCTGCCAATTCCATATAATTCCCCAACAAATGAAAATATCCTCATCATCTTCCAAACAGATCGAACAAGAGACTGGGTTAACTTCTCTTGTTAACCCAGAATTTCCTTTTCCTAAATTCCTAAAAGAACTTCCTAAATTTCCTTTATGTCTGTTTGCTATGATTGTTTGTTTAATTTCTGTTGGTTTTGAGTTTTATTTATGCTTCATTAGCAAAATATTTTACTCGTTTTAAGCTTGATTTGTATATTCAATTTAGGCTTGACTCTTTTTAACATCTATTTATTCACTTATATTAGTATAAATACAATGAATATTTATATATACTTTTGAATCTAATATGGCTAGAAGATCTCTCAATTATGCGGAGCTTCAAATTGGGAAATCCAGCTACAAATAACGAAAAAAAAATTCCACTGGTAATACCATTAGTTCCTTTCATGCATGACAAGACAATTTTAGTTAGGCTTGAGTATATAAATGTATCCACAACTTATTTCTTAGTCTTCTTAAATCTCATGAATTTTTAAGATAAAACCATTAAACAAATTTGCTAGAACATTTATTCAGGATCTAATCTAGTTTTTTCTCTTAGAAGCTGAATCGACAACCATAGATGAGTTAGCTTGGCCTGTTCGACACGAGTCATTTGGTCAATTGTGCTTTTGTGATAGTCCACCTGTGATTGAGAGCTATTCAAATCATTTGGAAGCACCTTTTTACCAATACGATCCCTGTGAAGAGTTTAAGCGTACAATACCCCCTTTCGTTGTCGGTCCGTTAACGGTTGAGCCGGCCTACAGAGCTGAAAATTATCTTGAAAGCCACATGGTGGATATTCAACGTTATCCAAGTAGGAAGCTTATGCAATATTCCTTTTCTAAGAATTCACCCGATAAAGGTAGTCCAGTGTTACTTTCTATTTCAATTATATGTCAACTGAAAAATTGTTTTTAGACAGAAATCTAGAGGTGTAACAGCAACGAGCAATGTGAAAAATATCAAACGTAAGCACCTTGAAAACACAAAATTGTATATTAAGCCATAATAATCAAATAAAAACATTTACATTCCAAAAAAGTAAGTAGGGGAAGAGGATTTGGATCCCTGTCTCTTTCAGAGACTAGAAGAGACAGAGAATGTTTTCATAAATCTTTTTTTTACTGTTTATTTAACCTCTTTAGCGATTTTTTTAAAAATTTTGCTTTTACATTTGTTCAAATCATGTCCTTAGACTAGGAATTTACCCCCTCTCCCTCAATTTCACTAGAAAGCTATTTTTACTGTTAAATTAAAATTTGCCTCGATGAATAATTAAGTCACCGCACCTTTATTGGTATTAACTCTGTAATTAGTAATGATATAAGAAAAAGACATTGGAAAGAGGTTAACACAGAACAACAATTCAAAAAACACGTAAAGGCTATTTAACTGTAATGCCATGAGCTTTGTGAAGTGTTCAAAGACATACGACGTTATACTTACCTCAAACTAAAATAGATAATTAAGTTAATCTAATTGTCATGATAAGAAGAAATTGACGCTAAAGTATTGCTAAAAAAAGAAAAAAGTTAAATAGGCCATTAGCAATTCGTCCCTCAAAACAAAACAAAAAAATACATAGAAGAGCAAAACTCATCCATCCTTAAAAAAGTTCTAACCTTTAAGCACAAAGTTTTAGTACTAGACAAAAAAAATGAACTGCATAATGCGGTACAATACATTTTCCATATCAGTTTTGAAACCTCTATTGTATTTTAGGCAATAATACATTTTCAATGGAGAATTTCACCCCCTCATCCATGATGCAACACTATACAAGGATAAACTAAATCTACGTTGCATGGACAACGTGAGGTGTCGTGGCAACTTTTTTTCGGCTTCGTCGTGTGAAGTGTTGCGAGAGCAACACTTTGGTTTTGTTTCCTCGCTTCGATTAAACGCCGAAGTTGTTAATCTGTAAGGATCTTAAAATAAATACTAGGTACACCAAGTCGCAAAAGCTGCAAACCCCTTATTGTAACTAGCAAAATTTGCTAAACCCTCATCGCTGAAGATAATTGTAACCTAACAACCAATTATTAGTTACAAGTCCCCTACATGTCTTACCACTGAAACCAAATTGGTATTACCATCAAATACACCGGAAACAAATAATAGGTACACCAACTAGCAAACGTTGCTAACCCCTCATTGCCGAAGACGATTATTAGCTAACAGCCGACTGTTGCTGAAAACTCCCCTATATGTCTCACAATTGGTATCGCCCTATTTTTTTTTTTCAGTGTGTACCTTACTACTGATGTTGTCAAACCCTTTTAACTTTCAAATGTATATATCATGAAGGATTTTTTCCTACCAAAAAAATGGATGACATATACTTTGATCGGCTCATCAAGAGCTATCGACTGCTGTCGAAAAAAAAATGTAACTGTCTTAATTAAAAAGTTGACTTTTTTGCCGTAAGCCAAGTTTCTAACGTCATCAGTTAAAAAGGAGCAAAGGATAAACTCTAATTTCTTTAGCAATGAGAGAACTTTTAAAGTTTAAGAGGCACATCTAATGTCATTTCTGTATTGGCCTATATTTGGTTTCAGTGTGTACTTTACAACTGAAGTTGTCAACCCCTTTAAATTTTCAAACTGATATATCTCATGAAGGAATTTTTCTAACAAAAAATGAACGGTATATACCTTGATCATCTCATCAAGAGCTATCGACTGCCGTCGAAAAAAAAAATTATCTGTCTTAGTTCAAAAGTTAACTTTTTTTGCCGTAGGCCAAGTTTCTAACGTCATCGCTTAGTAAGACGCAAATGATAAACTCTAATTTCTTCAGCAATGAGAGAACTTTTAAAGTCTAAGAGGCACATCTGATACAATTTCTCTACTACAATTCCAAGTGCGAAAAACCGAATGATAAACTCAGCTGAAATCACGAATAGAAATGGGTAGAAACAATAGATTTTTAACAATAGAAACAATAGGCAAGAGTTCTATGAGGCTTTCCAAAATGCAAAGTCATATTAATCAATCCGACCTAAGGTCCACACACTTTCCGTAAAAACCGCAGAGGTTAGACCCTTACCACTTTCAGGAATAAGATGATATCATGGGACTAGGAAAAAAAAAGAAAAAAAAAGGCAAAGCCAAAATTTTCTCCTTAGCCAGACGGATATTTGAATAATGATGAAAGAGGTGGGAAAGAAAGGAACAGCAGTTGATTCCCCAGCTGAATAGTGTCGAATAGTCTGATTTATGGTCAAGAGGTCCTTGCATCAAATCTTAATTCGGTGATGAAATAGAAAACTATTAAGATGGGGATAAAGCCTTTAAAAACTAATCAAAGAGTCTTTTTATATCTATATTCAGTTATAAAATATCCGTAAAGTGTATTTGTATATATTTTTCATATTGAAATGGAGGGAGGATATACCTAAAAACCCTCTCCGCTGGTTACGTACTTGATGGTATAAATAATTGTTGATACGTGTGATGTTTAATTGCTCATTTGAAAACTATTGCTTATATATACGTGCTTTTTTCTTTCCTTTTTATTTATCAATTTTACTATTCATATGTACGATAAAGCACTGAAAACAACATTTGCGGCGCCACTTCTTAAATGGAAAAGCTTTGAAGTACAAAAAAGTACTATTGTAATAGTTAAATTCTAGAACCCTTAACTGAAGGTTTACAAGAACTCCTCCCGTACACTCCCCCTCCCAGTCCCCTTAATAAGTTTCACAAATCATCTGCTCACCAGTAAGCTATTGAAACATTAGCAAGGTACCAAACCATCGAAGATCGATGTCTAATTGCTCAATTAAAAGCTAATGCTTATATTGACTAGGTTTTTTCAAATTCTAGCGTCTATTAGATTTCAATGTTAACTCGTTTCTGGGAAGAATTTCCAATGAACTCTTTGTCATGGTTGAAGTATTGGCTGCAACCTAGTAAAGAGGGAACCACAGCCCATAGTAACTAAAAGTAAAAAATGTTAAAACGGTCCTTTTTTCTTCTTTTTTTCCAGGCCTAGCAGGTTACTAGAACATCATAGAGAGATGGTTAATAGCTCATTCAAAAACTGTTTTTATATGTACGTGGTTTACATAAATTCTGCCATCTGCAATTACCATATGACAAGAAAAAAGGCACTTTTATGCTGTTTCTCAAGAAGCGGGGGTAGCGGGCTACCAGAACATCTTAGATAGATTTTTGATAGCTTGTATAAAAAATATTGCTCATGTCTACGTTCTTACGATAAATTCCACCATCTGCAAGTTTCAACTGGCACTAAAAATGGCACTTTTGGTGCTATATTTACAGTGGGAAAGCTGGGGCTAGCGGGCTACCAGAAATTTTAAAGTGATCCTCCCCCAGGCCCCCTTAATAAGCGACGCAATTAAAGTCCTTCAACACCAATATATTAAATTACATTATTAGAGTCGTGGTTCTGTTAGTACAGCGCTGGACTCCAGATTGGATTATCATGCGTTCGATTACATCTTGGATTTTTTTCAGTCATGGTTTGTCCCTTCTTATGATTACTTTTCAGATAATCTACTATTTTTGTAAATGTGATGCACTCATTTTTAAAGCATATCAAGGGAAGGCTCATTTATACCTATTACTCATATCTACGTGCTTTTTATCAGTTTTACCATTTATAAGTGCCATATAGCACTAAAGACGGTACTTTTGGTGCCACTTCTTAAGTGGAAGAATTTGGAAGCATAAAACGGTACCATTGCAATAATTATGGTACAGTATCCTTAACTGGAGGTTTATAAGAACCCTAACATATACTTCCCGTCCAGACACTCTTAGTAAGTTTTATAAATCGCCTCCTCATCTGAAAACTAAAAGATTATTGCGAAAAAAATGAATTAAAATTTTAAACTTTTCAAATAAAAATCTACCAAAAATTAAACTTGAATGATCAACAGTTTTGAATGAACCTTCAAACTTCACTCTGCGATGAAGCCTGTGTCCTAGTTCTAACGGTGGTTATTGAGGAGAAGGGGCGTTCTTGCCACCTTAGTGTTTTGCTCCTGCCTAGGTTTTGAAAAACACATTTTTTTTGGACACTTCATCGGAAAAGGCACTTTTTTCATTTAAAAAAATAGGGGGGAACGACCAAAAGTGCACTTTGTAGGAATGTGCTACTAACTCAAATTTATAAAAAGCAATTAGGTATAAATATAAATTTATAAACGATCCCTCAAACAGCTCTCTTTTGTTATAGTAACCTTCTAGATTCTGCTAGTCAGTAGGTGATTTATAAAGCTCTGTCTTCATTATGGCTTTTTCAGGCGAAGTCGGCCGAGTAAAAACAGCATTTTGCTTATAAAAAAACAAACGTTCCCTAAAAACCCGTATTGTTTTGTCAAGAATGGACAAAGAACTTTATGTTATAGACGGAAAGTTTTCCGTAGCTATCAAGGTTATTTCCAGTGTTTTCTAGAGGTGTCTTATCTCCCCTAGATCGATGATAATTAGAAATTATATTAAAAATGAGTTTCCAACTGAGACTGAGGAGTACACTAAAACCTAAACCGAATAAATATTATTCCGTTTAATTAAAAAGGTCATGGCAGCGCTGTTTCTACATTAAATTCTAATCAAAAACGAACACAGATTAACTTTAAAAAAAAACTAAGTTTTATCTAGGGAAGTAAAGAGCGAATTTGAAGTTCAAAACGGACAGAAATTAATACTTCACAGCCTATCTAATATATATATCAATAAAACTAGTACAAATAAACCAACTAATTATGTTTCCCTGTGCTTTTAGGATTATTGAAAACAAGCGCTTTACTGAAAACACAAAACAATACAGGAGTTTTGGTACAGGAAAAGCAAGCCAATTAAGGACAGTTTTTACAGAATAAAAATATCATCAATCCCTTTTACAATAAATCCCTTTTAAGATAAGGCAACAATCCATTTTAGGATTGTTGGTTTATTTTTTTTACGTTTAATTTGGTATCACTTCTGCACAATGGCTCAGTTTAATGGCTGGATCTCGGTTTGGTTTTGAAAAGGGAATGTCATGATTATTTTATACACAAGTTAGAGGTAAAGCCATCTTGATAGTATTAGGGCTATAGATCAGCTCTAGAATTTGTATCATAGCTTGAAATTCACTGTTGCATAGAGCGAAATATTTGGATTTTCAGACTTCCTATTATGTTTTATTTGATCTTCACTTCAAGTAATACTAAAGAATAATTCTTGCAATTTAAGACTGTATATTACTCACTATTGGAATTATAGCTGGCGAGATTAAAATAATACCTGATAAATCAATCCAATATTTCTGTATGCTGTTTAATTACTTCATAGTTATTAAAGAATCATTTTATTTTACGCTAATATTTTTAAGATAATTTTTACTGTATACTGGAAGTTACTGATGTCACAACTGGCATAAGACAGTGAAAGCTTCAGAGATTCGTTGATTGTTGTTAGGCTACATATTCACTTTTAACTCCTAAATCAATATTCCTATTTTTTATACTTGACTTTTGTGTTTTCAGTAAAGCGCTAGTTTTCTATAATCCTAAAAAAAACAGAAAAACATAATTAGTTGGTTTATTTGTACTAGTCTTATTGATACATACTTCATAGACCGTGAAGTAATAATTTTTGTCCGTTTTAAGTTTCAACTTCGCTCTTTATTTCCCTCAGAAACACCTGTTTTTTTTAAATTAATTAAAGAACAAATGTCACAACAAAGCCTATAAGACCGTGTCATGAAAGAAGCTTCCAAATCGCGCATAATTCTGGTAAAATTTATCAGTTTACCCTAAAAACCCAATATTTAAAGTAAGATATCCAACAGTGTCTGTGGTCTAACTAAAATTCATTTTGTATAAATTAAAGAATAAGGCTAAACATTAAGGTATTTTATTTAAAAAAGAAAGTTTACATTTTCTTGGCCAAGTATAAACCATACCTTTGACACCTAATTCATTAAAAATAACGATTGAAGTTCTGAGCACTAATGGTAACAACATCAAAATCGGGTTAGCTTTTTTTTTTAGCATCTTTAATTAAGACTAGAAAAGAAGAAAGAGACATAAAAAAAACCTGGAAAAAATGAGAGAAAAGAGGTAAACAGGTATTTTGGAAACATTTTTATTGCTTTAACAGAATGCTTGAGTAGTTTAAACTGCCCTTAAAAAACTATTCAAGAATATCAGCCCCCCAGGACTTTTTTCAATTGATTATCTGTTTAAAATCATCCCTTGAAAATACCATGTATATAATTATGTTCAAGCATTTCAAATAAAATTGAAAGGTTTCAGAATTAAACATCATCCAAGCGAAATATACTAGCATGATGCTGACATGGGCTGTAAAATGACACTCTGCGAATTCCAGTGCGCGGCTAAATTATATTCACGTCTGTTGACGAAAACAAAGATTTATGAATAAACAATTTTTTCTTCAACGCTAACACAAATTTGGACAGCAGAAAGAAATAATTTAAACAAAAAAAACTTAGTGGTCAAAAGCCGTTTCAATATTAGATTATTCCCAAATCTGTGCATCTTGGGAAAATTTATCACGAGGACAGAGAAACTGGATTTCCAAGTTTCCAAATTTTCATTAGAATAAAAAGCCGTGCCATAAATCTTTGACTCTGATTTGTCAAGAATGGAGTTTGTACTTGAAAATTAAACATTTTACAACTCAAAATACGAATGGGATATATTAATTCGCGCTGTAGTCTGGCAGAATTTTGATGTTATCTACAGATGGGGATATAATGCAGCTATAATTTGAACCGGGCATAAGTTAACCTCAATTGTATAGCTTTCACCTTATTAAAAACACTTTCTTTCAAAACGATCTCATATTTTCTTTGTTTTTAAGTCAAATTTGCGGGAGAAACAGCTTTTTGATGAGGAAAAACGGATTTTTTATGTCTAAAATTTAAATGAAAACATAAATTTCATGGAATGCTGCAACCAGCATCTTTACTTAGCGCAACTGTTGTAACAAGGAACAGCACAAGATGATGTGGTCTCCATTTAAAATAAATTCCTACTAGATTGCAGCAGTGATTTTTGAGCAACTCTCCTTTTCAGGTGAAAGTAAACTTTTATTCCTTACTATAGCAACTAATCAGAGAGTTTCTTACACGAAAGATTTAAAAAACGAAAAACAACATAGTCTGTACTCTTTAATGAGGACCAGAGAGAAATCATCTTGTCCACTCTCTGACACCACAAAATATATGCATTTCTCACTTTGGGTGGAGAGTTCCCTGTGACTTTTTCTTTGGCCGACAAATAATTTTTTTTGGCTTGACTTAAAGCGGTAACAGTATGGATTCCTTAGAGGGCTCCAGATACCTTAAACCCTTTGTTGGTCCACATCATTGACCAGTATATCAATGTGAGCATCGTATATAAAGATTTAATGGTACTCTTGCTGTACAGAGGTATTGGCTTAATATTCGTCAATTGAATATATAATTTAAAACTCTAGAATGCTGTTTATATAATTAGAAGGAAGATGTTAAATTTTTATATACTCTTGGAATAATCAATTTATCAATTTAATTACTATCTCTGTTATGATTGTTGTCATGTTACCAAAAGCAGTAGATATGAGCCAATTCATGCTCACAATTAACTTTAATCGGTCAAGACACAGACCATCGGCCCACCGCAGTACACAGAGTATGCCCATATGAAGAAGCTGCAGCCCCCTCTCCTCACCAAAACGCTGAGAACAGGAAAATGCATTCAGAAAAGCCCAGATCATTTATCTTGTTTTGTTGTTTCAGCCATGTAAACATAATTTCCAAGGTTACTTTATAATTATTTTTAATGAAGTTTTAATGAAATAATTAAAGTAGGGCAAATAGGTAGAAACACCCTGTTTGAGCCCTAGTACAAACCTGCTATTCACAATTTGTCGTAAAACAGCGGAAAAAGAACCAGAGTGCTGTCCTACACTTTTGTTGTAATTATCTTAATAGCAGAAAGGACGGGCAAAACTGTCGTATCTATTCTTGTTTGACCTTTTGACCTAGTAAATTCCGTCCAACCAGACTGAAAACATCGTAAAACAGCCCTAAAACAAACCTTGGCTACCGTCAACCATCATGTTTCCCAGATTAGCAGCTTTAAACTGGCATTAATTTTTTTTTTTACCGGCAATAAACTTATCTGCATGAAAATCGATCTTTTCAATTGCGTTTTTCCTGAAATTTGAAAAAGTGTAGAATCTACCTTTTTGCCTAGTAAACTTTAATCCTTTCTTTTTTTATATCTACTCTAAATCATATAGAACTTTAATTTTTATCCTTTCTATTTGCTCTATCGCGTCCTGTCTTACTGTTTACTGTCTGATTTGAAAGACAAGGTAAAATGTTATAATTAATGACACCAAGAATGCACAGAAATTCTGAAACCAAATAATTTTCAGCTACTCAAAATCAAAACAAATTAATCTAATTAATATAAATACCTAACATTTTTCATGATTTTTGGTTAGATTTACTAAATAAACTTACTTTAACGATTGAGAAACGGTGGTGGTGACGTTAACATTTGGAAAATCCATCATCTGCCCCCTTCTTCATTTCTTATGACTTGATCAAAATGTATATTGTAAATTCTCATTTAATTTCGCAATTCCAGCCCAAGGTATTAAAAACTTGACATTTTCTGATTTAAGACAGACTTGAAAGTTTTATAAAAGCTGAAAATGACAACAGGCATCGGATTGCAGAACTAAACCCTAAATTTGTAACTATGGTCTTTATTTCTTCCAGATTACAAAAAGTCAGCTTGCGACAGAGAAAGAACGAGAATGAGGGATATGAACCGTGCTTTTGATAGACTACGTGAAAGATTACCTTTTATAAAACCTCCTGGGAAGAAACTTTCAAAAATCGAGTCATTAAGGTTAGACACAGTTACTTGCCGTATATTTCTTAGATTATATCTAGTGTAAGTAAGTAAGACGGCACTAGACCCTTAAGGTCCAAACCGGCGGTGCTGATCTCCGTTTCATGGCCCTTCAGCCAGGAAGTACAATGGTTGGTTGGGGGCAAACCATCCTGTGCTTTCGCACACCCTTTCTGCTTACCTTACCCAGATTTCTCCAGGTACCCATTTGCAGCTGGGTTGACTCTGGCTGAGCTTACAAAGTCATGCCACTGACCCCCGTCCCAAACTAAATAACTGGTCACAACTGGGATTGAGCGGGCCCCTGGGATTCAGGATTCCCACGCCAGCGTGCTACCTCTCAGGATCTAGTGTACCTCTCAGTTATTTTTTCATGATTATGAGGTGCTATTGACGGGGCTGGAAAACTTGCTAAGATTTATTTTAATACAATTTTACAGCGTAAATAGAATTTGCCTATAAAAGTGAAAATTTGAGTATAGCACACAGGGTGAAAGATCGAGGGAGGAGATGAAGTAAATGTGAAAACAATATTATAGAATAAAACTAACAAAGATTATACTATATAAGAGCGAGATTGACATAAACCTTATACTTCCTATTTACGCTTAAGATTTGGCTCGTTTTTTCCTGAAATCATTTTGTAATGTAAATAGCCGAGCAGTGTAGGCAAATGTTTTATTTACCATTTTCCTTTCAATTTTTTTTTTTTTGCAGAAAATATATTATTTAGAGCAAATTCAATATTTGTATTCTTGACTGATTATAATTCACCTTACTCTAGTATATTCTAGTTCTACTACATGAAAATTAAACCTTATCGTAAGGGTTTCTTATTCTGACCTTTCTCCACAACTTCAGCTAAATGATCTGATACATTGTCTCTCCCTCTAAGGGTCCAACTTGTGTGCACCTTTGGTGTGCTGTTAGCTTTAAGTAGAAAATTTAATATATTACACCGTTGCTTTTATTGTATCAATATTCTTGTATATACATGATCAAACCAATTCAGTGTTTAAATTCACACTAAATGGTGTTTTATTTTTAGACTTCAAAAGTGATGGACATATAATAGCTGTAAAAGAGAAGAAAAATAGATAAGAAAAAGATATATATGCTAAAATCTTCCAAACTCATACAACTGAAGGTGTCAAGGCAAAAAAGTTGTAACGGGAATTGGAATGATACTGGATTATTCCCATCGGGAAAAGCTTTTTTTCAAATGCTGGCTTTCTCTTTTATTCATCTTGACAATAGAACCTATTTAATTATTAACGATATTGTATTCTACAACTTATTGGAGCTGACAACTGGCCCTCCATCGCCCGACGACTATACTAGGTTGGATCTTTTTATATTATCAAAGACCTTACCTTAGACTATAGATCCGCCTGCGCCGCAAAAGGCACCCAGGGCATCCACGAGACTTCGCCAATCTGTTCTGAATTGGGCAGCTGCGTATGCTTCTTCTCAAATAGTATCAAAAGGTATGGTTAAAAATGACCATACATTGTGATAGTATATCAACTGATGAACTTTATTCAGCGATACATTTTTGATGAGCATAAAGGTCAGACTTATGTGAAATGCTATGTATGGTTAGTTTTAAGTGCAAAATTTCGTAAATTTGTACTGCTGCTTCATAAATAAATAATATAAATGGTATATATTAATCACTAATTTAGGAAAACAGTCTTCCTTTTCTCCTTCTGTCTCTCTTTTTTTTTTTTTTTTTTTTTGTGTTTTTTCTGTTGCATTGGTGATTTCTCTTTTCATGATATTATTCCAGGTTGGATCCAGTGCTGGTGGAGAAATTTTTTTTTTAGTTTTCTCCCCGACAGACCTTTACCCTGGTCCAGGTTTTTAACCTGATATTGTTAATTATTGGTGAGATGGCCCTTATGCAAATTTCATGTTCTTTCATGTTTTTGTTTATGTATTTATTGACCTATTGACCTATTGACCTTGGCATGTTTTTTGGACTTTGATTGTTGGATTTTGATTTGGATGTTGGTTTGTTTTGGATTTATTTTCAATAACTTTTTATGCAACAAAACACAAATATTAGCCTCGGAACTCGGAACGATTTTTTGAAAGTTAGTAAGTGTAAAAGTCGTTGTTTTCTTTGCCAAGATCATTTTGTCCCACGGACTTCTGTTAAAAGTACATTGTATGATAAAAATTTTGCATGCAAGCTACGTGGTAATGTTAATTGTAGAACAACAAATGTAATTTACCTATTAGAATGTAATAAATTCTGCCTACAATATGTGGGGGAAACAACTAATAATATATATAAAATATTTTCTGGACATAAGACAACAGTTAATAATGAAAACACTAATAACTATCTAGTTCAACATTGTAGTAATGGTAAATGTTCCATATCAGATATAACTGTCACAATTTTAGAAAATTTAGAATTAGTTTATTTAAATAAAGAAGAGAAGAATAATAGACTACGTAAACAGGAAGATCTTGGTACAGCTTATCCTTTTGGGCTAAATGATCGTGTAGCAAAATATAGTGACATGTCTCATGTTGTTGTTAAATGTATTGATGGTTTTATGGACCATCCTTCTTTTACTTGTCCTACTAAACGTAAAAAACGATCGAGAGGACATAGGAAAAATAATAGAAAAAATGAATCAGATGTACATATGCTTTCTATAGATCTATGCCAGTTACTTGAATCCAGGGGTATGATTTCTGTAATAAAATGTATAAATAATTTATCCAAGAGGAATTTAATCAAACTTTTTTGGATTGTTAAGAATAATACAGCTCTTGATTATAATTTTAAAGTAATATGTGATACAATTTGCATTCTAACTAAAACGAAATTTATTTCAAAAAAGAAAAAGTTCGATAAGATTAGTAATAAGGATAACAGATTATATTTACTTATTAATTTTACTTGTAAGCAGATTGAAGATATTAATTTACCAGAAATTTTAAATCAGCGGCATGTGAAACAGGCCCTTCCTAGTAATTTGAATTATAATGATAGTCCAGTTTTAACTTATAAATTGTCAAAAACTATTGGGCAAATTATTTTTAATTATAATTTAATACTAAAAATTCTAGATAGTGATATAAATTGGAAACCGGTTTGTAATTGTAAGCAACTTGGCCCATTTGTAAATCCTACTTACAAACATGTTATAACAGGGGACTTGTCAATAATAAAGCAAGATGATCTTCAAATTATAATGAATAAAGGGGCTAATTTCCGTCTTTCTCATCATCTGAAACCATCGAGTGTTCTTGATGGCTTGGAAAATGATTTTGATTTATTTATTGATAAGTGGTGTAAGAAAGAGAATAAAAATAAAGAGAGTTTTCAAAGTTGGAAGAATTTAATTATTAGTAGAATAAGAAATAAAATATATTCTAACTTAAAAAATAGTAACACTAAATCATTATTTTATAATGCGAAGATTAAACAAGCAATTGCAAATCTAAAGAATGAATTTGTAATTGTGCCAGTGGATAAAGCTAATAATAATTTTGCCATAATTTGTCAGAAGCTGTATTGTGATATCTTAAAAAGGGAGTTATGCACAACTAATGTTTACGAAAAGGTAAATATAGAGGATGAGAATTTAATTGAAAAGACTGAAGAAATACTTTTTAAAAATTTTAATATTAAAATAAATGACAATGATAAAAAGTTCCCTTTCCTATATTGGACTGTAAAATTTCATAAGAATCCCCCTAAACCACGGTTTATTGCTGGAGCAGCTAAATGTCCAACCCGCATTGCTGCTACTGACCTCTCTTTAATTTTAAAGGAAATTGTAAATAAACTTAAAATCTATTGTTCTGGTATTAAAAATTTTTCGAATTTTAATCCATATTGGAGTGTTAATAATTCCCTGCAGGTGATAGATTCTTTAAGAATGGTTTCAGCTAAAAGAATTGAATCTTTCGATTTTGCGACAATGTATACTAATTTATCACTTAATGTAGTGTTTGATAATTTAAAAACTGTTATCAAGAAATCTTTCCTCTTATCAAGTAAAAGATTCTTAAAAATAGACATTTATAATAAAAAAGCTATATGGACAAATTGCTTTAATACTACAGTTTACTTGAGATGTTACAGCTTGGATATGATTTTTGAGTTATTGGAATTTGTTTTATACAATACTTATATAAGATTTGGGGGTGATTTGTACAAGCAAATTGTGGGAATTCCCATGGGGGGGGGAATGCCAGCCCATTTATAGCTGACTTGTTTTTAAGTCACCTAGAATATAAATATATATTGGATAAGAATAATCCAATTCATTTAAAACATGCTTTGTCAAATAATAAAAGATATTTAGATGATATTTTGGTCTTAAATTGTATGGATTTCATTGATATTTCTAAAAATATATATCCATCAGAGCTTATTCTTGAGCCTAGTCATGGCGCTGGTTATGAAGATCATTTCTTAGATTTAAATATTAATATTTGTGATAATAATAAATTAAGTTTTAAAATGCATAATAAAACGGATGATTTTGATTTTGAAGTGATTAGTTTCCCATTCCCTGAAAGTAATATACACTCAAATATCACATATTCAGCGTTTTTCTCACAATTACTTCGTTATGCAAGGATTTGTAGTAATTATATTGATTTTAAAAATTGATGTAAAATCTTAAGCCAAAAATTGATATCAAGAGGTTTTTCTGCAAATAAATTAACTTGGCAATTTAAAAAAATTAGTTTTCATTATAACGAACTTTTAAATAAATATCAAAAGAATTATCTAGAAATACTTAAAGAAATTTTCAACTAATTTCGGAGGTTCGAGAAATGTTGTCGCAGTACCATTTATTTTGAATTGTGTTTCTAATTGAGCGGATTTTCTTAAAAATTAGCCACACGGTAAAGATGAATTCTATAATTGTTTAGTTCATTCAGGTTTTTTGCAATGTGTTAATATTTGTGATTTGGTAAAATTTATAATATTTAGTTTACCTATTGTTTTTGGTTTTGGTTGTTTTGGTTTTACTTGGTTGTTTTACATTTGCTGGTTTTTTTTCTTTCATAGGCATGTATTTTGGGGGTGATACCTGACGCGGGGATGCCATGGATATTCTGTGGTAGCCACAACACTGTGCTGGGTAGAGAATTTAGAGTGGCGAAACCCTATATAGGCCAGTGTATTCTCCTGATGAGCCCTTATGTTGGGTGTTGCCTCTGAATTATTTGTCAATATTATTTTTTCTATTGTTTTGTAAATGACGACTTATACTTATTGACGACATGACTGCCTGTCCATGGATTATTCTTTATGGTTGATTGTGTGTGGCTATGCTGTTTGACCTATGTGATTGTATGGATGAGTAGGGTTAAGGCCTCATTCAAGTGCTGGTCTATATTAATCACTAATTTAGGAAAACAGTCTTCCTTTTCTCCTTCTGTCACTCTTTTTTTTTTCTTTTTTTTTGTGTTTGTGCTGTTGCATTGGTGATTTCTCTTTTCATGATATATATATATATATATATATATTATGAGATTATAAGTGATGTAACAGAAAAGTAAAGGAGAAAAAGAATGGATGTAACATTCTCGTACAAAAACCCTAAAACTCTACAAAACACATGGTAAATTGCAATAACCAAATGTGGCTTGGTAAAAAATATATAGGAGGATTGTAATAGTTATTTTTGTTTCCTTATTGTATTTACTATGAAATATTCAAATTTT
Source organism: Artemia franciscana (assembly GCF_032884065.1). Classification (NCBI taxonomy): domain Eukaryota; kingdom Metazoa; phylum Arthropoda; class Branchiopoda; order Anostraca; family Artemiidae; genus Artemia; species Artemia franciscana. The sequence continues at coordinate 45,321,659 of NC_088869.1, forward strand.
GTTTATTAATATTTACTAATATTTGCAAATTTCAAAGCTGCCACTCAAAGGGTATTGGCCTAACTAAATTGCATAATTTCACAAAAGGCGGTACTGAGAAGGTTACAATTTCGCTGAAAACTACAGTATCAAGCCCAATGTGTTGTTCAACCCCTTATTAAAAACTAAAAAATCCCATTGTACTCTAAGTTATGGTGCCAAAAGCCAAAGAATATGTGGTATTAGTTAAAAACTTCTTCCAAAAACTTTGAGAGGGTTGAATTTTCAGACGTTCTGGGAACGGCTGCCAAGGGAATTATAGGTCTCCCAAGGGAATTATAGGTCTCCTAGTATTACAGAAATGGGTTTACTTTGAATAAAAGACTTCATTCATGTAATTACCTACACTAAGCCAGAATAAGTTAGGGATGGCTAGAATACCTAAAATCAATGTTCTCGTGATGAACCTTGCTAGATCTAGACATAAGAACGTATATTATCATTTTTAACATAACGATCTCTCTTCCTCTAAAAATGTTTGTTGTTAAAGGGCGTACCTTTCTCAAGGGTGATTTTTGTTTTCAAAGCATTTTTATGAACAGATCATGTTTCTGTATAACGAGCGGAAGGAGGCATTATCAAACAGTTCGTGGTAACGAACTGTATAGTAAGGAGCGACCCGGCTCAATAGTAACCAAAACTCTAAAAAATTGAATTTTGATATCAATAGCTACATCAAAAGGATCGCATTTTAATGCTGATTTTAAATATATAAGTTTCATCAAGTTTAGTCTTACCCATCAAAAGTTAAGAGCCTGAGAAAATTTGCCTTATTTAGGAAAATAGGGGGAAACACCCCCTAAAAGTCGTAGGATCTTAACGAAAATGACACCATCAGATTCAGCGTATCAGAGAACCCTACTGTAGAAGTTTCAAGCTCCTATCTACAAAAATGTGGAATTTTGTATTTTTTGCCAGAAGACAAATCACGGGTGCGTGTTTATTTGTTTGTTTTTTTGTTGTTTTTTTTTCCCAGGGGTCATCGTATCGACCAAGTGGTCCTAGAATGTCGCAAGAGGGCTCATTCTAACGGAAATGAAAAGTTCTAGTGCCCTTTTTAAGTGACCAAAAAAATTGGAGGGCATCTAGGCCCCCTCCCACGCTCATTTTTTTCCCAAAGTCAACAGATCAAAATTTTGAGATAGCCATTTTGTTCAACATAGTCGAAAACTATAATAACTATGTCTTTGGGGATGACTTACTCCCCCACAATCCCTGGGGGAGGGGCTGCGAGTTACAAATTTTGACCAGTGTTTACATATAGTAATGGTTATTGGGAAGTGTACAGACGTTTTCAGGGGGATTTTATTTTGTTTGGGGGTGGGGCTGAGGAGAGGGGGCTATGTTGGAGGATCTTTCCTTGGAGGAATCTGTCATGGGGGAAGAAAAATTCAATGAAAAGGGAGCAGGATTCTCTAGCATTACTATAAGAAAACAATGAAAAATAAACATGAAAACGTTTTTTCAAATGAAAGGAAGAAGTAGCATTGAAACTTAAAACGAACAGAGATTATTACGCATATGAGGGGTTCTAAAAATACTTTAGCATAAAGAGCGAGGTATTTAGGAGGAGATAAATACCTTGCTCTTTATGCTAAAGTATTTTTAGTAATTTCAACTATTTATTCTACGGCCTTTCTGATTCAGGGGTCATTCTTAAAGAATTGGGACAAAACTTACGATTTAGTGTAAAGAGCGAGGTATTAACGAGGGTACAAACCCCCTAGTATACATAATAAAAATATAAGGCTATGAAAGTTTGTTACGTAAGTTAATTCTTAAGTTACGCATATTTTTTACTAATAAAAACGTTCGTTAAAATTAAAAGTTCTAGTTGCCTTTTTAAGTAACCGAAAAATTACAGGGCAACTAGGCCTCCTTCCTCACCCCTTATTTCTCAAAATCGTCTGATCAAAACTAAGAGAAAGCCATTTAGTCAAAAAACGAATAAATATGCAAATTTCATTTTAATAATTTATGTGCGGAGAGCCAAAACCAAACATGCATTAATTCAAAAACGTTCAGAAATTAAATAAAAAAAAACTAATTTTTTTAGCTGAAAGTAAGGAGCGACATTAAAACTTAAAACGAACAGAAATTACTCCGTATATGAAATGGGTTGTCCCCTCTGCAATCCCTCGCTCTTTACGCTAAAGTTTGACATTTTGCCACAATTCGACTTTTTAAAACAATTAAAAGCTTTAGCGTAAAGAGCGAGGGATTGCGGAGGGGACAACCCATTTCATATACGGAGTAATTTCTGTTCGTTAAAAGTTTTAATGTCGCTCCTTACTTTCAGCTAAAAAAATTAGTTTTTTTTTATTTAATCTCACCAAATTAAGGATAGACTTGAACATGACATTAAAATGGACATCATTTAAATATGTTTTTTTTCCAATTAAAGTAAAGAATGACGTTAAAACTTAAAATAAAAGATAGTATGCATAAGTAATAAAATGAAACGCAGAAGAGAGAGGCCATCAGCCTAAACCCCCCACTCTTTATGCTAAAGCTCAGGTTATGATGTATTTTGAGAGTAGATAATTATTTTAATGTATTGAAAACTAAGGGTAACGGTGGCAGCTCCCCTCATATGCAGAATAATTTCTGCTTGGCCTTAATTTAAGACAGCTTTTAAATATTTTTATTTTATTATTAAACAAAATACATTTTATTTAAAAATAAATACATATTTTATATATTTTATTTTATTATCAACTTTTATTATTAGGATTTTTATATATTTTATGCAATCACACTCATAAAGCCGAAATCATCAGAAGAAAACATGTTCAAATTGGTTAACATTTCCTCATAAGAGCAAATAAAAAGAAGATACATGCAATACTCTCCAGGCAACAAAATGATATTAAAATTAATGCCCACAATGGGCTATAATAATGTATATACATAAATTAGCAGAATTTTCCACAATACCCCACAAAACAGAAATATTTAACTATATCTCTGTGTAACGTTTCTAACAATCTGAAGATTTAATTAATTCGATTTAAAAAGATTTGACATAGAATTTTCTGATTGGCTGAAAAATTGTACAAAGATTTATAAATGTATAAGTTTAGTTCACTAGCTACTTCGTATTATCCATTATTAGTGGGGTTTCCCTCATTCTAACGGAAATCAGATTGTTAGCTTCCCCATTCAGTTCCGATTCCACAATAGGATTATCAATCGATATCAAATTTTCGAAATCTTCAGAAAACAATTTGGGTCATTAGGACTATTGAACTAGGAAGAGAAAAATGCCTGGTTATCAATTACAGCTAATTATATTGGAACGATTAACTTAAATTTAGGTTAACTTCAATACTATATTTAGCATGACTGTACAAAATCAACTCAAACTATGTACAGTCACATCAAGCGATAAAAAAAAAGACCATTGTTTTTTGCTTTGCTATTTTCTTTTAGCTGATGGTGTAAATTAAGTGGGCGTTGTTCCTAAATTAAAGGATTAATTAGATTAATTAGATAAATTAATTAATTAGATTAATTTGATTAATTAGATTAATTAGACACTGTTTCCGTGTCTCTGTTTCAATGTTTCTGTTTTCTGCTTTATAATCTATAAGAAGGTCTCCATTATAGTCTGACTTCTTAAAAAAAAAAAAAAAAAAAATCAAGGGTATAAACTCCGTTTTGAAAATTCTCCAAGGCTAAATTGAGGATCACATTAGGGAGTGTATGACTATACGGCTGTAATTATCAAGATCGAACAATGGAACATCATAACCTGTGCAACTCACAATGTTTTTTCCAGGCTTGCTATTCGCTATATACGGCATCTCCAATCGATGTTAGAAGAAAGTGCAGAGTGTTTTGATGGTCATCAGCAGCAGTACTACCACAAAATGCCCATATATGGCCAAGGAAAAATAGGAACGATATATCCTGCTTTTTCAGCGTTTAGCCGTAGCAGAGAAGAAATAGAAATGAACTATGGTAATCGTGAAAATCACTGAAGGAATTTCGTGTCTTCTATATGTTGTTTATTTTGGCTATGAGTGTGAACTGTGGTCGCAATGTTTCTAGTTTTTAATTAGTTTTTTATTGCTGTTTATCTAGAGGACATTTCTGAATCAATTTTTTTTAAATTATTTTGAGACGTTTTTGTTAAATTTCAGTTTGGTTTCTACCAAAGATCTGGGTCCTCTTTTTAAAGATTTCCACTTTTTACGATTACCAAGGATATTAAAAAAAAAAACATTGTTTGGCCCTGGTTCTATCATAGGTCTATTCACACATAAAAACCGGGATTGTCTAAGCTTTTTTCTTTCGTTGCAATTATAAAGATTTTGTCGTTGCGTAAATTCTCTCCTTTGACGCCACATGGATCAAACAGTTCGTGGTAACGAACTGTAGTAAGGAGCGACCCGGCTCAATAGTAAACGAAATTCTAAAAAACGGAATTTCGATGCTAAAAGATATATCAAAAGAATTGGATTTTTATTCTGATTTTAAATATATAAGTTTCATCAAATTTAGTCTTTTTCATCAAAAGTTACGAGCCTGAGAAAATTTGCCTTATTTTGGAAAATAGGGGGAAACACCCTCTAAAAGTCATAGGATCTTAACGAAAATCACACCATCGCATTCAGCGTATCAGAAAACCCTATAGAAAAAATTTCAAGGTCCAATCTACAAAAATGTGGGATTTCGTATTTTTTGCCAGAAGACAAATCACGGGTGCGTGTTTATTTGTTTGTTTGTTTGTTTTTTGTTTTTTCCCCAGGGGTCATCGTATCGACCAAGTGGTCCTAGAGTGTTGCAAGAGGGCTCATTCTAACGGAAATGAAAAGTTCTAGTGCCCTTTTTAAGTGACCAAAAAAATTGGAGGGCACCTAGCACCCCTCCCATGCTCATTTTTTCCCCAAAGTCAACAGATCAAAATTTTGAGATAGCCATTTTGTTCCGCATAGTCGAAAACCATAATAACTATGTCTTCGGGGATGACTTACCCCCCCCCCCCACAGTCCCTGGGGGAGGGGCTGCAAGTTACAAACTTTGACCAATGTTTACATACAGTAATGGTTATTGGGAAGTGTACCGACATTTTCAGGGGAATTGTTTTGGTTTGGGTATGGGGTTCAGGGGAGGGGGCTATATGGGAGGATCTTTCCTTGGAGGAATATTTCATGGGGGAAGAGAAATTCAATGAAAAGGGCGCAGGATTTTCTAGCATTACTATTAAAAAATTAATGAAAAAAGTTTTTTCAATTGAAAGTAAGGAGAAGCATTAAAACATAAAACAAACAAAGATTATTACGCATATAAGGGGTTCTAAAAATACTTTAGCATAAAGAGCGAGGTACTTAGGGAAGATAAATACTTCGCTCTTTATGCTAAATTATTTTTAGTAATTTCAACTATTTATTCTACGGCCTTTCTGATTCAGGGGTTATTCTTAAAGAATTGGGACAAAACTTAAGATTTAGTGTGAAGAGCGAGGTATTAATGAGGGGACAAACCCCCTCATATATATAATCAATAATATAAGAATATAAAAGTTTGTTACATAAGTTAATTCTTAAGTTACGTAGTTTGTTTACGAATAAAAACGTTCGTTAAAAATTAAAAGTTCTAGTTGCCTTCTTAAGTAACCGAAAAATTGGAGGGCAACTAGGCCTCCTTCCCCACCCCTCATTTCTCAAAATCGTCTGATCAAAACTGAGAGAAAGCCACTTAGCCAAAAAAATTAATATGCAAATTTCATTTTAATAATTTATGTATGGAGAGCCAAAATCAGACATGCATCAATTCAAAAACTTTCAGAAATTAAATAAAAAAAACAAGTTTTTTGAAATGAAAGTAAGGAGCGACATTAAAACTTAAAACGAATAGAAATTACTCCGTATATGAAAGGGGCTTTTCCTCCTCGGCACCCCGCTCCTTGCGCTAAAGTTTGATTCTTTCTCGCAACTCTACTTTTTAAAACAATAAAAAGCTTTAGCGTAAAGAGCGGGGTGTCGAGGAGGAAAAGCCCCTTTCATATACGGAATAATTTCTGTTCGTTTTAAGTTTTAATGTCGCTCCTTACTTTCATTTCAGAAAAACTTGTTTTTTTTTATTTAATCGTGAAAAGAAACAAGCAAAAACTTTCCTTAACCTGACCAACATGCCAAACCGACCAGGAATAGCGCCCAATTTATCTGCATCCTATCGTCGAGCGAAACAACAGTCACTGTTTCATTCAATAGCACTATTTGATTTGAACAAATATAGTCCAGTAGGAATAAGTAAAGTAAGCAATAAAAGTGGTATTGTCGAAGTCATAGAAAATAAATTTCTATTGATATGCTATTAGTCAACTAAAAGGATAAAAATAACAGAATAGGATAGCCTATTTAAACTTTTAAAAAGATGTTTTTGTAGGTATATCAATTAACTGATAATATTGAAGCGAAAAACATCTATATTAATGCAGAATTTAAATCTATGGCAATTTTTTTATTAAATCAAACCGGAGAGTCTTAGTTTTTAAAGCTCTAAGAAGATATATTTTTTTTCACTCATTTTCTGCTGATTTTCTACACACGACTCTTATTTTCAAACTTCCCATCCCCTAGGCGTAGGACTGTGTAACTGCTTGGAAGTCTCTTTCATTAAAACTGAGTTCCTGAGCTTTCCTAAGTTTTAAGACGTATACGGTTGTGTAAGTTACCCAATTTAAATAAACAGATTTCATTTTTAGTGTCATTGGTACTGTAAGGATTTGGCAATATTATTTTCACTTTGAACAAACCATACTTGAATACTTGCAGAGTTGAAGTAATTTATCGTTACTATTCAAAATAGCCCGAGTGACAAAGTTCATTATGGTGTCATTCTTCTCTGTAGAAAATATAAGAAGTATGGTTATGCGAACAGGTGTATCAATTATTATAAACAAAAAGTACAACAATAGGGAAATTTATAAGACGGTGGAATACAACTTTAAATGAATATTTCGACGCCACATCCGAGGACGTCCTTAGCAAAACAAAGGAAAAAATAATATAAAATAGCTCACATCAAATATAATCTTTAAAACTAAAGTATTTTCAAAACAGTCTTAGCATCATTACTTGCGTAAACTTCAACCAGGACTCCCTCAAGGTTGAACTTCCCTTAAGTAATGATGCTAAGGCTGTTTTCAAAATATTTTAGTTTTAAAGATTATATTTTAAAGTGAGTTTTTTTTCTATTCATTTTTTTTATTTATTTTGCCAAGGACGGCCCTTGGATATGGGGTCGAAATATTCATTTGGTGTTACGTCCCATTGTCTTATGAATTTTTCGATTGTTCTAGTAGCTGTTTATGGTGGAAAGGCAGTGTGGTCTTCGTCGTTATTTATTGTATTAATTAATTTTGAAGTGATTTTACCAAATATTTCATGGTAAACAGTGTAACTAAATTTCAGCACGTACCAATAACAGCCAAAAGTATCAACATTCTGAAACAATAAAATCTCTACAGCATGCCTAAGAAATAAATCAAATTTCCCCAGTGGTCCCGAATGCATAATGCTCATTAGGTCTATACTTACTAATCGAAAATTATTAAACTTTCAATCTGTGCCCTAATCCAGCAAAAAGGGGACAAACCCCCTGAAAAACCCACTCAATCATATGCAGTGTGTCCTAATTCCTATGCCGCATTTTCAAGTTCCTGAGAACGGAAACACAATATATGTTGCATTTCAAACAATTTATTTTAATGAACTGTAAGTAAGGAGCGACATGGCTCAATAGTAACCGAAACTCTAAAAAACAGAGTTTTGATAAAGATAGATACATTAATGAATAGACACATTAACTGAACTTCCATGTTGATTAAAAAGATATAAATTTCATTAAGTTTAATGTTGCCCATCAAAAGTTACGGGCCTGGAAAAATCTGCCTGTTTTTGAAAAAAGGGGAGAAGCAGCCCCGAAACGTCAAGTAATATTATTCGAAATCATATCATAAGATTTTCAAGCTCCTATATACAAATATGAAATTTTGTACGTTTTTCCAGAAGAAAGATTACGAATACGTACTTATATTTTTTCATTATTTTTTTCCCAGGAGTGATCCAATCAAACCAGTGATGATGCAACAACCTGATAAAATGATTACAGTCATTTTTCAATGAAATTAAAGTCTTCTTCAAATGATCATGGTTGTAGCGGTATCTGCAGCCTAGTAAAGAGCAGACAACAGCCCATAGTAACCAAAAGTTAAAAAATGTGCTTAGAACTGATCTGTCTCCCGATTTTTTTTTGTCCATGGTTAACAGTTTATCAGAGCATCATAAGAAGATGCATAGTGGCTCACTCGAAAGCTATTTCTCATATCCATATGCCTTTTATAAGTTCTACCATCTGCAAGTGCCATATGGCATAAAATTGCATTATTGTGCCATTTCTCAAAGGGTGGGGCCATCGGGCTACCAAAACATCTTAAACGCATATTTAATAGCTCGTATAAAATCTATTTCTCATACCTAAGTTTTCCCTATGTATTTCACTACCTGCAAGTACAAAATGGCGCTAAAAATGGCCCTATTGGTGCAATGTATCAATTGGAAACCCTGGGGCTACTGGGTTACCAGAAATTCTGAGAGAGATGTCTAATTGCTCATTTGAAAGTCATTGCTTTTATCTACATGCTTTTGATCAGTTATACCAACCATAAGTGCCATATAGCTCTAAAAATGACACTTTCGATGCCACTTCTTAAGCGGAAAAGCTTGGAAGAAGAAAACGGTCCTATTGTAATATTTATGGTCCAAAACCCATAACCGGAGATTTACAATAACGCCTCCCACATACTCTCCCTCCCAGCCTCCATAGTTAGTCTCATTAGTCCATTAGGAGAATTTACTATGAACTCTTTAACACGGTATTGGACATTGAGGCTTGCAAAATGATTTTTAAAATATCGAATGTTCTTAAGAGGAAGAAATTCATATAATAACAAATAACTGAATCTCGAAATTCCAAATGGCTATTGCTTGACGTACCCCCTCCCTTCCTCCTGTTCAAAAAGTTCAGCTTTACCAAATATAATTTAATGCTCTCACTCTTTATAATAGAAATTTTTATTAACTCAATAATTTATAATAGAAAGTTACAAATGTATTTGCTGAATTTGCTCCAGTAAATATGCTTTTGGTGATGACATAATTCTCCATAGTCTTTGAAAAAAAGGGATGTAAGTAACACAATTATGGTCCTAAAAGAACAAAATAAATTGAATTCAATCATCAGCCATAGTTCAGTTACTAGAGCGTTAGAATTTGAATCAGAATGGTAAGAAATTTCTTTGTAAGCTTTTCAGCGAGGACGGAATTGTGCGATGGAATTTTCCATTGGAGGGGAGTATTTTATGTAGTAGAGGGATATTTCCACGGAGGGAACCTGGATTTCCGGGCATTGTTTGAAAACCTATCAGAAATTGTGTTTAAACTGAAAATAAGAAGCAACATTGAAACTTAAAACGAGCAGAAACTCATCCGCATATGAGGGGGCTTGCCTCTTATTTAATACCTTGCTCTTTATACTAAAGTTCAACTTTTATCTCAATCGTTCAAGAATTAGAATAAGCAGTTTTTTCAAAAATTCAAAAAGGCTTCATCGTGAAGATCGAGGTATTGAGGAGGGGGCAACCCCCTCATATACAGAATAATTTCTCCTTGTTTTGATTTGCAATGCTGCTGCCTATTTTCAGTTGAAAAAACTTGCTGTTTTTTATTTAATTTTACGATTAGGTTGGTCACAGATCCGTGCAGACTCGTTGTATTCGGGAGGTAATAGTATCAAACCAGTGGCTCCAGAAAATGGAGAGCGGGTCCAACTCACAGAAAATTGAAACACCTAGTTATCTGTAAAGTCCCAAAGCAGAATTCGCCTCGAATTGTGTCCTACCGAAAATTGTATCTTACCATTTGGCCAAAATGGCAAAAACCAGTGCTAATTTGTACCATAGAAAAAAAAAACCTGTTACTGGACTAGGGCCAAAGTTTTAATTAGTTAGGACTTTAAGATTGTCAGTTGGCTTACAACTATATGAATTCTATGCAAAAAAAAACCTTTTGGCTTCTGATCAAACCAAGAAAAAGTCCCATTTTCCGCAATTTTATGCCACAAATATTTTTTTTTAGCCTGACATGGGTCAAACTTTAAACCTATGCCGTACAAAAATTATACTATATGTGAGATAGCCTGGCGAACCATAAACCCCTTAAAGCTAAAAGTATCACTAAATTACAGCTTTTGACTTTTCGAGAGCATATTCGGTATGTTTAGAAAGTATATCCAATAAACTCAATTGAGATTGAAAATTCTAGTACTCTTTTGAAAAATTTGAATCTTTTGGGAGGCTAATCATCCCATCTACATTGTGTTTTACTCCGTATAGCCCCCATGGTATTTAATAAAAACTTCGAAATAGCCAATAAATTCTGAACAGTGGAAAGATCTTGAAAGTGTGCCTATAGGAGAGACATGACTCGAGATGCTCAAGTACGCGATAAGATTATTGCTTTTAAGACTCCTTCGCTAAGCGAATATTTCCTAAATTTTCCTAAGGCTACACTCTTGAAAGACACGTATACCGTGTCTATTTGTAAAATACACTTGTACAGCGTGTACGTTATATTGTAGATGAAGCATTTTAGAATTAATAAGCAGGAAAACTCGAAAAACAAACTGTCAAAAAGCCATTATCAAATAGAAAGAACAAAGAGAGAACTTTCAAATTATTGGCTTTAGATACCAAATTTTACAGGAAGGTATAGTTTTGAAAGAACGAAATTCTCTTCCCCACAGTAACCTAGTGTGTCATTAGAAGCTGGAAACCCCTATGAAATGTGTCTATAGTATCCTTTGATCGTTCAAACTTAACTCATTATCTCACATTTTTCTGTTTAGAACATTAGACCTCTTTCAGATCAAAATTGTCATTTATAATGGGAAACCGGCACATTACTGTGGCATATTTATTTGTTAGTTTGAACTACGCATGAACTAGTACTTTTCTTTTCAAGTGGGCTTCTCCAATTTTTTTACGACAACTAGCCTGAAAGAATGAAACCAAAAGAGTCCCAGGAAATATGAAAACAGACAAAATTACCTTATATATAAATGGCCCTCAGACCCTCCTCTTCAAGGTAGAGTGTTATTAATGCTCTTCCAGTAGCGTATAATTAACTTTCAGTGGTAACCGCAAGTGTTTTATTGAAAAATTGACTTTCAAAGCATATGAAATCAAAATATCCATTATTGTGAATGAATAAGCTAATCTTTGAAACAGTGGAATACTTTTTTTGATGTCTGTTGCTCTTTTTCAAGGGTATCCATTGTTGAAGCATTGAAAAACAAAGTCAAACGTTAGCACAAAAACAAGCAGTAGAGATGGTGTCAGCCTCCTTCTATATGCATAATTTTGGTTTGTTTTCAGTTTTTATGTCACTCTTTGCTTTTGTTTTGAAAAAGCTGCTGGTTTCTAGGGTAAATTAAGTTCATAACCGGGTACAGCTGCTAAACCCGTAAACCTGCTGATCAGACTACAGTTCATATTTTCTTATGACTTTTGTTATTTAAAGATATACCTGTTTTTCCAATAAAAACAACAGTTAATGCAATAATATGGGAGCTTTTTTCCCTTCACCCCCCATATTTTATCTTAGTCCAAATAGATTCCATGTCAGGCAATCACTAACTCAAAAAAGTTTTTTTTTGGGAAGGGAGGCTATCTGAAATTTAAGATAGGGATCAAGTTTATGAAAGTTATCCTCAGTTTTTAATTAGAAATACTGTCTACTAAGTTGATCCATATTAAAAAAATATTAGATAAGTGCAAATATTGGCGTGGAGTTAAAAAATAGGGAGTGAGGCACCAAATTTAAATGATTATATTTATCATTTTCGGTTTATGCACAATGTCGAATTTCTTCACTTTTCCCCGGGGGTGCTGCCCCCTACTGGTATCCACCCCTAAAACTCAATTTTGCTTCCAAAATTTACCCTTAAAACCACTGAAATGATGATCCCATAGATAATCTTTGATTCTTTAGCCTTCCACCATTCTAATAAATATTAAGAGGGTTCTCCATTTCTTTTTCAGGGGAGAGGATCATTCTCGAAGCATTTTTCTCAAATATTAAACTTCAATGTTAAAAGAGGGGGTTGAAGCAGGGAGTTATAGTTGGTAGTCTGCCTTCACATTTAAGAGAGCTTTGGGTCAAACAGATCATAGTAACGAACTGTAAGTAAAGAGCAATCCTTTTCAGTACAAGTCGAAGCTCTAAGAAGTTTTGGTGACAATGAATGCAATGTCACCAAATCATTCTAATTCAAAATATGCAGAAGTTGTTAATGTTAAAGCTAATCACTACAAGCTTTTACAATATGAGAATTTGCATAATTTTAGAAACAGAAAATAAACTCCCCAAAAAGTTGATGAAATCTTGATTGAAATTATGTACTGAAATTCAACATACATGTACTGAACTGAAATTCAATATGTTCTGAAACTCAACATTAGACAGTCAGAAAGAGAGACCGTCAGTCAGATTGAGCAAGTTTTCAGTCAGTTGAATTTTAGACACGTAGCTTTATAGTTAGTAAGTAAGACGGCACTAGACCCTTAAGGTCCAAAACGACGGTGCTGATCTCCGTTTCAGGGCCCTTAAGCAAGGAAGCGCAATGGGGGGGGGGCCAACCATCCGCAGCTTTATATATTAATTTTATTTCAATTACTTTCCTTGTCGCCCTAAGTACTTTCAAAAACAAAATAGTCTCAAAGAGTCCATTGACTTCCTATATTGTCCATTTTCTTATACTATCTAATTATATAATTTAAAATACAAGATTAGTCTTAGTGTTAAGCACACTCTGGGGGATATCTTAAACACTCCAAACGAGTTATTCTTTGGACCTCAACTTTGACCTTGAACAGTCTTTAAAGACTTTTCTTGACTGTATTTTCTTTTTCTCGTGTAGGTACATTAGCTGGCCCACTCACTCGTTTCCATGAGTGGCAAATAGTATTTTTTTAAGACGGACATCCATTGCGCTTGCTTCTAATCGATCAGGGAAATTGTCCCAGCATTTTCCTTAGAGCCTGGGAATAATTCCTATGTAAAATGTGAAGTGAAAAAGATTTTTCAGTTTTGTACAGTGCCTAATATGCTGCTAATATTTTTATCTGTTGCCTTTGTTGTTACTGGTAGTGAAGAAGCATTAACATCTTACGTTGAACTCCCAGTATGGTCAGCCAAATTGGGCAGTAGCTTGAATTTTAATTTTCGAACCAGCTCACAGAACGGACTTATTTTATATCAAGAAGATACAAGAAATAACAGGTTTTTAGAGCTTAAACTAGTTGAGGGTGTATTAAGGCTTAGATATAGTCTTGGTAATGGATCTCAGTTAGTCCAAGCAGGCCGAAACTTGCACGATAACCGTATATATTCAGTTGAACTGCGAAGGCTTAGCGAGAAATTTTTTCTTATCTATCTAAATACGAGTGCTGTAGGGGATATTCGTGTACCTAGGAACGATCCAAGGGTAAATATATTTCATCATCATCATGGTGCATTATTCTTTGGATCTGTGCCAGGCTGGTATAGAGCCAAAGTTGGACGTCTCGTTTTACCTACAGCAACTTATGAGCCACCCTTTCGAGGCAGCATAAAAGGTGTTGCTTATGAAGATAGCAATGGGATTGTTCAACAGGTGACGGTACTCCCTCTACAGGTAGGTTCAAGTATATCACTAAGTAATTATCAAGTTCCAACAATGTATTAACTTCAATGCGTGACAAACATTTGAATATTGCCATAAACCAGGAGGATGGTGGTGGTTGGAAAATATATCCGTACCGTTTGCGAATGTTGTTGAGGGTAAGTGAAATTTAGGATAACCTTGGATGGGTAGCATCTTTTAATGGATGTTCAGAACTATTAATGCAACATGTCTTGAGCAGCAACGAATGTCCACACAATAACCTCCATCACAATCAAGTCATATTATTTGGGTTCTCATTGCATTTTCATTTTAGGCATATTATGTACATTTTTAGACGTACATGTACATTATGAAGATTTTAAGAAGGACAATTTACTTTTATCTCAATGGACGTATCTCTGATGCACTGCAGAAACGTAGTTTCTATCATTTTTTTTTCCAATTAATAAAAAAATAATATCAAATTATTGTCAACATTTCAGTTTAGCTTCTCTTTTGTGAAGAAAAAGCCCCCCTTTTAAAGGTGCACTTCTTTCTAACAGCAATACTTTGGAAAAATCAAGCAGGAAAAATCATTAGTCAAGCAGGTGCATTTGCTCATTTTCTGGGGATTGACTAAAAAAAGAATCTGAAAAAGAAGTTTTTCAAGGAAAAATTAATTGCTATAATAAACTTGAGACCAGCAAAAATAAATTCCTACGACAGATCCAGCTCAAAACAGCCAAAAATTACTTTTAAAGAATAAGTGAAACCCAAAAACGGAAAAAAAATTAAAGATCAACGATCATAGGAAACATATAGGTAGCAGGTACTAACATAGATGAGTATGTTAATCTTAAAACAAGTCAAAATTAAATTAAGTTTTTAAATCCTAATTGAAACGAACAAAAATTACTACAAACAGGCGTTTTTTAAAGTTGTAAAAGTAACTCTAAAAGTTTAAATCGTGTTGCACCCAATACGTTTTATTGAAAAATATATGTATCTTGATATATGTTTTTCAAAATATCGACGAAAATGAATATAGAATCATTTTTTTAATCTTTTTTGTTATTTTACAATATGATTCATATAATTCTTAGAAACACAGCAATTCAAAATTTATTTCACTGGAGTTTCTATTTTCATTTTTTTAAAGCTGTAAATATAAAAGAAAATATACGTAATATACCTCGTTCAAGCACTTTTCAACATGTCCTGAAAATTTTAACTTAATGCTATCGGCCGTTCCTGAGATTTTACTGATGTTCCCCCTATGATAATCAGCATACATACAGCGTTTTTGACTTTCTTCAACGGCCCCTAATATTCCCTGAAAGTCAAAAGTAAATGTTTACCAGTTGCTAGCAGCCGCAGTCGCAAATTGTCGCAGTCATAAGTAGTTACTGTTGCAGTCACAATCAGCCACATTTGAAGCACCAGTATTAGTAGTAATAACCCTAAAAGTTTCAAGTTAATACCCTCACCGGCACCTAGGATATTGCAGATACGCCTTTCTGATAACTTGGATGCAGATAGTGTCTTATTGTTTAGCTTAATATACTCCTCTACGTTCTCCAAAAATTTCGCCTCGATACCCTTAGTCTTTTCGGATGCACTCAGGATCAAACACCCCCCTCTTTCCCAATGATAAATCCTGTATGTTAAAAAATGATAAGTTGGACAATTTAGAATCCTTGCCCCGGGGGCTGCAGGGGTATGGGATCTGCGGAGGCAGAGCTATTAGACCTTGTCACTATTTTGAATAAAATGGCTTTTTAATAGTTCTATTAACGTAAAGGGGAGCATCTAACAAGCTAAGAGGAGGGGGAGCTGGCTGCTCTCCGTTCCTTTTCAACTTCCCTCTCAACATGATTTTGAACTTCCAACTTAATACATTTAGCCGTCCCTTAGATATTGTTATTGTAGCCTTTAGACAGCCCTCTTGCATATAGTGTGTTTTGGTTATATTTGACATCTTCCTCAACATTTTCTAAGGGTTTTACCTTAATTCCCTTGGCCATTTTGGAGACTCAATATCAAACTTCCCCCTTGTATATAGACAAACGGCAACTTTTGTAACATAAACCACTTGCCCAGGGGCTGTGGGAGGTTTTGTCATCCCTAGCAGCATAGTTATTTGACTTTCCGACTATTTTGAACAAGAGGGCTATTCCAAAATCTTGATCAGGTGGGGATATTGCAGCTAAAAAGGAAATAGGAGGTGAACTGGTTGCTTTCCCACAATGTCTCCCTCAACATGCCCTAAAAGTTTAAATATAATGCCTTCAGCTGTTCTCGAGATATTGCAGTTATGTCTTTTAGAAAAACTGGATCCACGCAAAATCGTTTGATTTAGTTAGACATGTTCCTCGACGTTCTCCGTCGACGTTCACATAACCTTTTCGAACACACTCTGAATCAAACATTACACCTTTTCGCAGCAACTAGTCCTGCAATTAAAATACGGTAATTTTTATAATTTAAAAACTTTGTCCCGGGGGGTTTGGGGGCACTGCATCCCCGAATGCATAGTTACTAGACCCTTTGCTTGTTTTGAACAAAATTACTTTTTCAAAATTTGATGAGTGTTGAGGGGAGGGCATATGTTAGAAGCAAAGAGGGGAAGGTTTGTAGTCCTCCAATCACTTTTCAACATCCCACTAAACATACCCTGTATATTGGGACGGGAAGCCTCGCGGCTACGACTACCATAATGTAAATATAGGTTATGGTAATACCCTATTATGATATAATATGAAAAAAACTTCGTTTTCTTAAAGAGTTAAAGAGGCTGCGTCCCAAAGTCGAACCTTAAAACGTACAGGAATTAGGAGAGGCAGTTGGGGGGCTGCCGCCCCCCAAACCCCCCGCTTTTAAAGACTCTTTTGTACAGGTTTTTTGTTGTGGGGGGGCTGCCGCCCCCCTAACCCCCCGCTCTTGGCTTCGGAAAGGCCCTCTTTTAATTAACAAAAATTGAAATGAATGAATAATAAAATAACTTCGAAAAATGTTAAACACAAGAGGACAGGAGAACCATTGCGCCGAAACTAGTAATTAGTAACAATGGAGTCCCCCCACAAAAAAAACCTGTACAAAAGAGTCTTTAAAAGCGGGGGATTTGGGGGCCGGCAGCCCCCCTACTGCCCCTCTTAATTCCTGTACGTTTTAAGGTTCGACTTTGGGACGCAGCCTCTTTAACTCTTTAAGAAAACGAAGTTTTTTCATATTATTTCTGTACGTTTTTCTACAATCCATGGTGGATGTAATTTAATAATAATTTTCCATGTTTATTTTCTCGCTTTCTGTATCAATAAATTCAAACTGACAAAATTATCTAATTTTGATAATTTTAATAGTTTAGCAGCTTAATTAAAAATTTAGCAGCTAGTGGTTTTTACCCACCCGCCTCCGGTTTATGGGCCCAGCGCGCTTCCGCTGCGCCAAGCTGCTGTTATGCTTGTTATCAAACAAGTTATTACAATAGAAAATTTCA
Source organism: Artemia franciscana (assembly GCF_032884065.1). Taxonomy (NCBI): domain Eukaryota; kingdom Metazoa; phylum Arthropoda; class Branchiopoda; order Anostraca; family Artemiidae; genus Artemia; species Artemia franciscana. The sequence continues at coordinate 45,338,907 of NC_088869.1, forward strand.
CCAACGGCTTCAATTAGGAAATCAATTTAAATGGTTCTTTTAACTTGCTTCCATCAAGCCTTACCCCCGCTTCAGTATAAATTCTTGTGAACATTCCAGTATGTAATTCTGATCACATGTTTCCATGTTTATTTTCTCACTTTCTGTATCAATAAATTCAAACTGACAAAATTACCTAATTTTATAAATTTTAAAAAGTTAGCAGCTAGCGGTTTCGATCCACCGACCTCTGGGTTATGGGCCCAGCACGCTTCGCTGCGCCAAGCTGCTGTTAGTGTAAGAATTTTTCAAACAAGTGTTGTTATTACAAGAGAAAATTTTACCTTCAATGGGGAAATGGGTTTTTCTAAGCTAGAAAATCGGGGGGTTAAGATTTTCCGACGAAAGTTTCCAGGAAAATTACTCGGAGAATTCCGTGTCGAATGAGTCTTCGTACACCCAGATCCAATGTCGGCTGTGACCTGTAGGCGTGGCAGAAAAAAAACAAAAGGAGAATATGAACATTAAGTGGCTATGCGTGGTTTCTGGAAAACAGGGAAGGAGTTATCGGTCAGATTTTCCCCATGAAGGAAAAGTCAGAGGGGGATGAAATTTGGCAGGTTTCTTAGTTGGAGCTCGGGCTACGAAATGCATTCCTCCCCATCCCTCTGCGACCACTGGAACCGAAGATCGCTTAACATTGTCGTGGTTCGCCTCTTTAAAGAGGCACGAGTGTGCCTCCTTGATACCCTGTTCAAGGAAAGACAGCTTACTATTTTCACTACGAACCATGGTGCCAACTGACGACATAGTCTAAGTGCAACAAAAAGAGCCGAAAAAGTCTTTATCTACCTATAAAGTGCAAAAACCCGGGCTTTTGTTGCACAAAAGTGCAACAACAATGAAAGTCTGATCACTAATTTCTGGACCAGAGTTTTTGGAGCCCAGTGACTAAATCAATTCATAAAATATTAAACATCATATATTACAGCATATATTAAACAGATCAGATTTAAATAAATAGGATTAATAACTAGTTTAAAAAACGCAAAATTTACCTTTTTTCTTTTCTTATAAGATCTTTAGTTTCTACCTTTAAAACACCTTCTTGTTTTGATCATCCGAAGTACAATAGTGCTGCCTAAGTAAAGTACGATGTGGATACACTGAATTATTTTTTTTCTTGCTTTTTATTTTTTTTTAAGACCAGTGTCTTTCGTATAGAAGAAGTTGTTGTAGAAACTTTGAAAGGGGCTTATTTGATTTGATTGGAAATTGCAAGTTTTTGTGTCCTTTTTAATAGCGAAAAGTAATTGGAGGGAAACCAGTCCCTTCCACCCTCATCATTTCCCCGAATGTATCCAATCAAAATTTTAGGAAAGCCATTTTGTTCAAAGTAGTTGAAAGGTCCAGCAATTATGTCTTTGAAGATGAGAATCTCCCACAGCGATTTCAGGCTATAGGCTGTGCCCCGAGGGATATATAAGGTTCTGAAAGGAAGAGGTGGTCGTGCTAGCTTCGGAGGGGTCATTGCATTGGAAATCAGAAGTTATATTGTGCATTTAAAATTCAAAAGTGATTTGAGGGCAACCTCCCCCTCCTTCCACGCCCATCATTTCCTCAAACACATCCAGTCAAAATTCTGAGATAGCCAATTTGTTAGATATATTTGAAAGATCCACTATCTATGTCTTTGAGGATGATCTCCCCCTTTCACAGCCCTCAGGGCAAGGGCTATAAACTAAAGTAGTCTCCCCTTATTAACATTTAAGGTATTTCTAGAAAGCGTGGTCGTATATCGAATAAACTTCGGATACAATAAATTCATTTGGAAATCAGTCCTAGTATACTTTTTAAAAGTCAAAAGTGATAGGAAGGTGACTAGCCCCATAAAGCGCAAGGCGTTGAGTAGGAGACAAAGGAGGAGTCCTCAAAATCTGAGGACAAGCACATTTGAACCGATGATCTCTCAATCTGCAGCACATTCAACAACAACTACTATTTGTAAACAATATGGGCAAATTTCCAAACTTACAGTCCTTTCTGGTAAATTAAGAGGGTTGCCCTTTCCTCAAAATCTCGCTTTCAAACAGTTCGTGGTAACGAACTATAGTAAGGAGTGACCCGGCTCAATAGAAACCAAAAGTCTAAAAAATGGAATTTTGGTACCAATAGCTACATCAAAAGAATTGCATTTTAATGCTGATTTCAAATATATAAGTTTCATCAAGTTTAGTCCTACCCATCAAAAGTTACGAGCCTGAGAAAATTTGTGTTATTTTAGAAAATAGGGGGAAACCCCCCTAAAAGTCATGGAATCTTAACGAGAATTACACCGTCAGATTCAGCGTATCAGAAAACCCTGCTGTAGAAGTTTCAAGCTCCTATCTACAAAAATGTGGAATTTTATATTTTTTGCCAGAAGGCAGATCACGGATGCGTGTTTATTTGTTTGTTTTTTTTTTCTTCCCAGGGGTGATCGTATCGACCCAGTTGTCCTAGAATGTTGCAAGAGGGCTCATTCTAACGGAAATGAAAAGTTCTAGTGCCCTTTTTAAGTGAAAAAAAAATTGGAGGGCACCTAGGCCCCCTCCCACGCTAATTATTTTCCCAAAGTCAACGGATCAAAATTCTGAGATAGCCATTTTATTCAACGTAGTCGAAAAACCTTATAACTATGTCTTTGGGAACGACTTACTCCCCCACAGTCCCCGTGGGAGGGGTTACAAGTTCAAAACTTTGACCAGTGCTTACATATAGTAATGGTTGTTGGGAAGTGTACAGACGTTTTCAGGAGGTTCTTTGGTTGGAGGCAGGGGTTGAGAAGAGGGGAATATGCTGGGGGAAATTTCCATCGAGGAATTTGTCATGGGAGAAGAAAATTTCCATGAAGGGAGCGCAGGATTTACTAGCATTACTTAAAAAAAAAACAATGAAAAAGTTTTTTTTTCAGCTGGAAGTAAGCAGCAGCATTAAAACTTAAAACGAACATAAATTATTACCCATATGAGGGGTTCCCCTCCTCCTAATACTCGCTCTTTACGCCAAAGTATTTTTAATAATTTCAACTATTTATTTTGCGGCTTTTGTGATTCAGGGGTCATTCTTAATGAATTGGGACAAAATTTAAGCTTTAGTGTAAAGAGCGAGGTACTGACGAGGGGGCGAACCCCTTCATATATGTAATAAAAACATAAGAATACAAAAGTTCTTTATGTAAGCTAATTTATAAGTTACGTATATCTTTTACTTATAAAAAGATTCGTAAAAAATTAAACGTTCTAGTTGCCTTTTTAATTAACCGAAAATCGGAGGGCAACTAGGCTTCCTCCCCCGCTCTTTTTTTCTCAAAACCATTCGATCAAAATTATGAGAAAGCCATTTAGCCAAAAAAAAAAAAATAAATATACAAATTTCGTTTTAATTATTCCTCTGCGGAGAGCCAAAATCAAAACATGCATTGATTCAAAAACGTTCAGAAATTAAATAAAAAAAAACAAGTTTTTAAAATGAAAGTAAGGAGCGACATTAAAACTTAAAACGAACAGAAATTACTCCGTATATGAAAGGGGCTTTTCCTTCTCAACGCCCCGCTCTTTACGCTAAAGTTTTTTACTGTTTTAAAATGTAGAGTTATGAGAAAGAGTCAAACTTTAGCGTAAAGAGCGGGGCGTTGAGAAGGAAAAGCCCCTTTCATATACGGAGTAATTTCTGTTCGTTTTAAGTTTTAATGTCGCTCCTTACTTTCATTTAAAAACTTGTTTTTTTAATTTAATTCACATTAAAGCTATTTAGTACTTGGAGAAAATATTCTTATTGTTGTAACTAAACGACTCTTGTTTGTCAGGAATCGCTAATAGTGAATCGGAATAAAATTTTAACATCATGGTTGCAGCGGTAGCTGCAATCTAGTAAAGAGCGAGCAACATCCCATAGCAACAAAGAGTTAAAAAACACACTTAGAAAAAACTGACTTTATAAAAATAAATTGACACTAATTCAGGAATGGTAACTATTATTCAGGTTCGTCTTAAAAGTGAAAGATTATTGCAAAAAGAAATTTTTGTTGATTTCGAAAAAAAACCTGAAACCCCTTGAAAACGGTGTCAAATCAAAATAAAAAGTGTACCATTGGAGTCAGCATGGTCGAAAACCTTATGCAGAAGAATTACAATCTCAAACCTTGAGCAACAAGGAGTCACTTTTTTGCATGGGTAGCACTGATCTGTCTCCTGACAGATTTTTCTGTTTTTTTGTTTGTTTTTGTTTTTCCAGGGCTAGTGGTTTACCAGAAGATCATAGAGAGATGCTTAATGGCTTATTCAAAAGCAATTTCTCAGTTCAACGTCCTTTTTATAAATTCCATCATCTGTAAGTACCATACGGCACAAAAATGGCACTTTCCGTGCCATTTCTCAAGGGTTGGGGCTAGCGGGCTACCAAGCCAACGTAGGCAGATCTATAATAGCTCACATAAAACCTATTTATCATTTCTACGTTTTCCCTATAAATTAAACCACCTGCAAGCGCCAAATGGCGCTAAAAATGACACTATTGTTGCCATGTCTCAAGTGGAAAAGCTGGGGCGGCTAATGGGCTGTCAGAACTTCTTAGAGATGTTTAATGGCTCATATGAAAGCTATCGATCATATCTACGTGCTTTTCATCAGTCTACCATCCGTAAATGCCATATAGCACTAAAAGGGCACTTTTGATGCCACTTCTTAAGTGTAAAAGCTTGGGATTATGAAACAGTACCATTGTAATAATTATGGGCCAAAGCTGTTAACTGGAGATTTACAAGAACTCATCCATATATCCCCCCTCGGAGCCCTCGTGGTAAGTCTCCTTAGTCCGTTGGGAGAATTCATCCGTTGAACCCTTTAACATGGTCAGCCGACGTTGATGCTCGCAAAATGATTTTAAATATCGAATGTTCTTAAGAGGAAGAAATTCATAGAATAACAAATAATTGATTCGCGAAATTCGAAATGATTATTCATTGCCGTACCCCCTCCCCTCCTCTTGTTTGCAAAAGTTTAGCTTCATCAAATATATTTTAATGCTCTCACAGTATATAATAGAAACTTTTATTAACTCAATGTTTTGTAATAGCCAATTCCAAATGTATTTGCTGAATAAGGTCCAATAACTATGCTTTTGATGATGACATAACTCTCCGTAGTCTTTAGGAAAAGGACTGTAAGTAACACCAATTATGGTCCCAAAAGAACAAAATGGAGTGAATTCGATCATCAGCCGCCAAAGTTCAGTTACTAGCGCGTTATACTTTAATCAAAGTGGCAAGGGTTCAGTTTCCTAATCAGCCATTTTTTTCCATCATAGTTTTATGCCTTATATATGATTATTTTTCAACTAATTTACTTTTTTTTAAACTTTTTTGTGAACTGTGAAGTGTTCCATAAACTATTTTTGGAACAAATTACGCCCCGTATCCCAGCCCCTTAACACTTAGGCGCTGGAGAAGTGTAGGCATATCGTTCAGGAGCCACTCAAAGCTGTATCTTCAAAGAAGGATTACTTATTGTTATTTTTATTTCTTCATATTATTTCCTTTTTTACAATTTAATAGACAGAACAAAACTTTTTGTAATGTAGCCTATATAGAGAAATATAGCACAAGGAACTATATAGCCTATATAAGCCTATATGGCACAAGGAACTTTTTTGCATTTTTTTTTCTGTGATGTTTTTCTAGTTGTCAGGTTGCTTTCCAACATTTTCTTGTTTATTGCCATTCCACACTTGAATGTCTAAAATTTTTGGTATTTATCAGGGAAGGGGGGGGGGCTGGCGTTTAATGAAATAAGTTATACAGACCAATATTTTGCTTAGGTATTGAAAACCTTAAAACACTTCTTTAGAAAAATAATTACTTTTTCCTAATTGTCGTGGTTGCTCACCTTCAAAATCGTGTACACCATTTTGTGTAGCATAGATTTTTCGGCATTATTTGAAAAATAATATGAAAAAAACTTCGTTTTCTTAAAGAGTTAAAGAGGCTGCGTCCCAAAGTCGAACCTTAAAACGTACAGGAATTAGGAAAGGCAGTTGGGGGGCTGCCGCCCCCAAACCCCCGCTTTTAAAGACTCTTTTGTACAGGTCTTTTGTTGTGGGGGCTGCCGCCCCCCTAACCCCCCGCTCTTGGCTTCGGCAAGGCCCTCTTTTAATTAACAAAACATAAAACCTGTACAAAAGAGTCTTTAAAAGCGGGGGGTTTGGGGGGCGGCAGCCCCCCAACTGCCTCTCCTAATTCCTGTACGTTTTAAGGTTCGACTTTGGGACGCAGCCTCTTTAACTCTTTAAGAAAACGAAGTTTTTTTCATATTATTTCTGTACGTTTTTCTACAATCCATGGTGGATGTAATTTAATAATTCCTGTACTCCTCGTACAGGAATTAGGACTGCCTCTCCTAATTCCTGTACGTTTTAAGGTTCAACTTTGGGACGCAGCCTCTTTAACTCCTTAAGAAAACGAAGTTTTCTTTCATATTTTGTGAAAAAAACCCGCCCGATAAGGGACTTGAACCCTTGACTTTAGGATTAAAAGTCCCACGCTCTACCGACTGAGCTAACCGGGCATGTTTGAAGTCGAAATACCTGCATGTGTATAAATATAACTTTGAAATAATTTTTAAGAATTTCAAAAATTAACATGGTCTCTTATGGGGAAATGGGTTTTTCTACGCTAGAAAATCGGGGGGTTAGGATTTTCCGACGAAACTTTCCAGGAAAATTACTCAGCGAATTCCGCGTCGAATGAGTCTTTGTACACCCAGATCCGATGTCGGCTGTGACCTGTAGGCGTGGCAGAAAAAAACAAAAGGAGAACATGAACATTAAGTGGCTATGCGTGGTTTCTGGAAAACAGGGAAGGAGATATCGGATCGAGCTGAAATTTCGCGGATAAGCTCCTGGGCCCTAGGGGACCTTAACTTGTGAATTTCAGCCCGATCGGACAACGTTATTTGGGGAGTGGGGTTGGGTGGTCGAAAATATCGGCGAGATTTTCCCCATGAAGGAAAAGTCGGAGGGGGGTGAAATTTGGCAGGCTTCTTAGTTAGAGCTCGGGCTACGAAATGCATCCCTCCCCATTCCTCTGCGACCACTGGAACCGAAGATCGCTTAACATTGTCGTGGTTCGCCTCTTTAAAGAGGCACGAGTGTGCCTCCTTGACCATCAGAAACTAATAATTTTTCAACTGAAAGTAAGGAGCAATTTTATAAATCCGAATATGAGTGGAATGCCCCCCGCCTGAAAAAAATAGATCATTGCAGTGTTGCTTCTGCATTAAATTCAAATTAAAAACGGGCAAAGATTAATTTTAAAAAACAGTTTTTTGAAGAAAGTAAAGAGCGAAGCTGAAACTTAAAACGAAAACAAATTATTGCTTCAAAGTCCACCTAACTTATATCAGTAAACTAGTACAAATAAGCGAAATAATCGCATTTCCCTTTGCTTGTAGGATTATAGAAAACTAGCGCTTTAATGAAAACACAAAACAATCATGGAGTTTTGGTGCAGTAAAAGCAAACCGATTAAGGACACTTTTTACAGTATAAAATAAACCATTTTAGGATTGTTGCTTAATTTTTCTTTTCTTCTACTGTGGTAACAGTTTGGCACATCGGTTCAGTCTATTGATTGGCTCTCGTTTTGGTTCTAAAGCGTATTACTTTCAATTTAAGATTTGCCAATCAGTTTAATATTTCTGTATGCTGTGCAGTGACTTTCCGGTTATTAAGAAAGTATATGTTTTTATGCCTATTTTTTCAAGATAATTTTAGTTAAGCACTGAAAGTTACTTATATCACGGCTAGTGTAAAACTATGAAAAACTTAAGAGATTACTTTACTGTTGTCAGGCTACGTACTCAATTTTAACTAATAACTCAGCATTCTTGTTTTTCGTAATTGGTTTTTGTGTTTTCAGTAAAGCGCTTATTTTCCATAGTACTACAAACATAGAGAAATATGATTATTTGCTTTATTTGTTCTAGTTTTATTGATATACGTTCAATCGACCGTGAAGCAATAATTTTTGTTCGTTTTAAGTTTCAACTTCTCTCTTTACTTCCCTCAAAAACTTTGTTTTTTAAACTCAATTAGCGTCATGAGCCAGATGTTGATTAGGGGGTTGCCCCATTCAGATACATAACAATTTCCGTTCGTTTTAAGGCTAATGTTTCCCTTACCTTCAGTTGAAAAAACCTGTTTATTTAAATTAATTTTTTGATGTTTTTTTTTTTATTTAGAACTAAGAAGTCCGACTCAATCTCCACGAAAAAATCCGCCCCTCCCTCACAGCAAAATCCTCTCGACAATTTAATCCCAGTAAAAATTACCCCGTACAAATACCCTTGACATCTCCACACGTTAGATTTAGCCGGAAAGAAAAAGTAAGGCCAATAAAAATAATTTTGTACAGGAATTCTTGTATATTCCTCAAGTGTAAAATTTCCCCTGAAACGTTCAGCCCCCGAAAACTTCCTTCCTCATAGAATACCTCCCAGCATAGTTCACCGTCCTTCCCCATCCGATAAATGTATGCAAACTTTTCAATAACAAATACTATAAATAAACAATAGGCAACCCTTACAACTTTTTAATCCTCCCCCAAAAACTGTGGAGGTTATGTTATCACCAAAGACATAATTTTAGGATCTTTTAACTTTGCTGAATAAGATAGCTGCCTCAAAACTTTGGTCGAAGGATTTTATTTAAAAACAGGGCAAAGGAGGGGGCTAGCTTCCCTCCAATCTTTTTGGCTACTTAAAAAGGGCACTAGAACTTTGAATTTTCGTTATTATGATCCCTCTCCCGATGTTACAGGATCTTTGGCTCGAAAAGCTCACCCCTGGAAAAAATATCAAATAAACTCGCATCTGTGATCCTTCTTCTGGCAATAATAACTAAACTCCACATTTTTGAAGATAGGAGCTTGAAACCTCTACAGTAGGGTTCTCGAATACGCTGGATCTAGTGGCGGGGTTTTCATTTCGGTTCTTTTACTTTTAGGGGATATATTTCCCATTTTCAAGAATGAGGGAAATTGTCTTAGGCTCTTAGCATTTTGATGGGTAACACTAAGCTGAATTAATCTTATATATTTGGAACCAGTATAATAAGCCGATTCTTTTGATATCGCCTATCTGTTGCTGCTCAAATTCCTTTTTTTGTTAGAGTTTCGGCTACTATTGATCCACGTCATTTTTTATTCACAGTTTGCTACCACGAACTGTTTGATAAAAAAAGTATAAATTTTTATTCATTTTCAGCTTTGCTAAATTATCTTGGAAACTGCACATTTACCGAAATGGCAATTTTTCTCCCTAGACATTTTTTTAAAAACATGTTTTTATACTTTTGAATCTTCTTCGTCCCTTTAAAGGCTTAAACTTTGAACATGTTTTTAAACTTTTAGTCTTTTGATATTCTATGTATTAGGCATTCCCCTCAAAAGTAGTGTAGGGTCATGCAAATCCCATAGGCATAATTATTTGACTATTGGACTATTTTGAACAAGATGGCTATTTTCAAATTTTCAAAGAAAACCTGCTTATTGTTGTAGCTAAACGACCCGAATAAATTCAAAGGTACCCAAGGTTGGGTTAAAGATTGGTAGTTGGGGTATTCACAAACACATTGACAAGGAGCATAGGATGAAATTGAAATTACAGGGAAAGTTTTGTAGTTTTCATAAAAATATCTTAAACCTTATCTGCAATACAACTATTATGACGAATTTTTTCTTAATTCTCCTTGTTTCCCTAGAGGAATAATGGGACCATGAGATTGTGAGATCATCACTTGCTAAATCCGCAAGGGATAGAAAGCCAGTAACATGGTAAAGGGTAAAAAGAATATATATATATATATATATATATATATATATATATATATATATATATATATATATATATATATATATATATATATATATATATATATATATATATATATATATATATATATATATATATATATATATATATATATATATATATATACGGTCTATAATATACCCCTTTTGGTGCATTCTTCGCATTTCACCCCGTTCCCCTAGTGGATTCAATGGATCATAAGATGGTAAGACTATTCCTTGCCAAGACCCGTAAGGTTAAGAACAGAACAATAATAGGTGTATTTAATAGAAGACAGGGATCAAATCTTCTTGGAAACACCACTTTCACTCCTCCCTCCACCCACAAACAAAAAGTCAAAAGCCAAGGGTATCCAAAAATTTGTTGAGAAATTAGATATCTTGCATTAACTTTAGCAAACAGTTCGTCTAACGAACTGTAGTAAGGAGCGACCCGGCTCAATAGTAACCAAAACTCTAAAAAATGGAATTTTGATACCAATAGCTGCATCAAAAAAATTGCATTTTAATGCTGATTTTAAATATATAAGTTTAATCAAGTTTAGTCTTACCAATCGAAAGTTACTAGCCTGAGAAAATTTGCCTTATTTTAGAAAATAGGAGAAAACACCCCCTAAGAGTCATAGAATCTTAACGAAAATCACACCACCAGATTCAGCGTATTAGACAACCATACTGTAGAAGTTTCAAGCTCCTATCTACAAAAATGTGGAATGTTGTATTCCACATAATTGAATAAGTTTCCGTAAGTTTAGTCTTACCCATCAAAAGTTGCGAGACTGAAAAAATTTGAGTTATTTTAGAAAATAGGGGAAAAAATCCCCTAAAAGTCATAGAATCATAACGAAAATTACACTATCAGATTCAGCGTATCAGAAAACCCTACTGTAGAAGTTTCAAGCTCCTATCTACAAAAACGTGGAATTTTGTATTTTTTGCCAGAAGGCAGATCACGGATGCGTGTTTATTTGTTTGTTTGTTTGTTTTTTGGTTTTTTGGTTTTTTGGTTTTTCCCCAGGGGTGATCGTATCGACCCAGTTGTCCTAGAATGTTGCGAGAGGGCTCATTCTAACAGAAATTAAAAGTTCTAGTGGCCTTTTTAAGTGACCAAAACATTGGAGGGCACCTAGGCCCCCCCACGCAAATTATTTTCCCAAAGTCATGGATCAAAATTCTGAGATAGCCATTTTATTCAGCGTAGTCGAAAAACCTTAGAACTATGTCTTTGGGGACGACTTACTCCCCCACAGTCCCCGTGGGAGGGGCTACAAGTTACAAACTTTGACGAGTGCTTACATGTAGTAATGGTTATTGGGAAGTGTATATGCTGGGAGAACTTTCGATCGAGGAGTTTGTCTTGGGGGAAGAAAATTTCCATGAAGGGAGCGCAGAATTTACTAGCATTATTTAAAAAAAAACAATTAAAAAATAAATATGAAAAAATATTTTCAGCTTGAAGTAAGGAGCAGCATTAAAACTTAAAACGAACAGAAATTATTACCCATATGAGGGGCTCACCTCCTCCTAATACCTCGCTCTTTTACGCTAAAGTATTTTTAGTAATGTCAACTATTTATTCTACGGCTTTTGTGATTCAGGGGTCATTCTTAATGAATTGGGACAAAATTTAAGATTTAGTGTAAAGAGAGAGGTACTGACGAGGGGGCGAACCCTCTCATATAAGTAATAAAAACATGAGAATAAAAAATTCTTTACGTAAGCTAATTTATAAGTTACGTATATCTTTTACTAATAAAAAGATTCGTAAAAAATTAAAAGTTCTAGTTGCCTTTTTAATTAACCAAACAAATTGGAGGTCAACTAGGCTTCCTCCCCCGCTCTTTTTTTCTCAAAATCATTCGATCAAAATTATGAGAAAGCCATTTAGCCAAAAAAAATAAATATGCAAATTTCTTTTTAATTATTCCTCTGCGGAGAGCCAAAATCAAAACATGCATTGATTCAAAAACGTTCAGAAATTAAATAAGAAAACAAGTCTTTTCAACTGAAAGTAGGGAGCGACATTACAACTTAAAACGCACAGAAATTACTTCGTATATGAAAGTGGCTGCTTCCTCATCAACGCCAAGCTCTTTACGCTAAAGTTTATTGCTGTTTTAAAAAGAAGAGTTGAGAGAAAGAGTCAAACTTTAGCGTAAAGAGCGGGGCGTTGATGAGGAAGCAGCCCCTTTCATATACGGAGTAATTTCTGTTCGTTTTAAGTTTTAATGTCGGTCCTTACTTTCAGTTCAATTCAGTTCAGTTTATTGACATCAAAATAAATGGACAACAATAACTCTCTACCCCTACAGGGCTCCATGGCACGTTACATAGGGGTTAAAACAAAAATAAATACCAAATAAACAGTCTTTTCTTAAAAAAACAAAAAATCCAATTAAATAAGTTTGTGTTATTCTTACTTACCACTTCGTCCTCGAAATTCAAATCCAAGTCCACACCATCTCCCACCAACACATAATCACAACAATTAAAATTAAATAAATAAACGTGCTCAAGCCTAGCATATAGGGATGTCGCCCTACCCTTATTATTCATCATATTATTAAAAATATAACAATATTAATTCAAACCAATTCAAAAATAAATTTATTCTCAAATTTATTCCACATTATATTTATCAACCAAAAATATTTTTAGTTGGGTTTCAAAGGCATTAAACGAATGAATGCTACGGACATTATCAGGGAGACTGTTCCATACTTTACTAAATGCTATTCAGAAACTAAAATCTGATCTGACAGTCTTAGTTTGAGGTAATAGTAGGTGGTCTTTATTGCGTAGATTATAAGAGCTCCTTGAATTGACTAAATCGGGAACGAAAGAATTGAAACAGCGAGGCAGTTCACCATGAAGATACTTGAAAATCATTGAAGAGCAAGAGACAACATAGAGTGCATAAGTATTCAAAAGCACTTTTCGATGACCTTTATTAAATTCGTAAACTAACTGGCGAGCCTCTTGCTGAATCACTTTAATCGGATGGAGCAGAGAATGGAAAGTAGACATCCAAATCGAGTTGCAGTAAGTTAAATACGGCTGAATGAGTGAAAAATACAGGGTCCGAAGAATAGATCCAGGGAAGATGTGTTTAAGTTTCCGAATAATCCCAAGATTACGTGATATTTTTGCTTGGACTATCTTGATGTGGTTTCTAAAAGAAAGATTCTCACCTAACAAAATTCCTAGGAAACGCACGTATCTTACGTTAGGTCGAGACAAAGGTCCTTTCGAGGTAGATATAGATGATAAGGTAGATATAGAGTTGAAAAAACTTGTTTTTTTTATCTAAATTCAGAGAAGAAGCAGAGACAAAGTTTCGCGGGATCATAAAACTACCACACCTCACCAAGGATCACAGATCAAATTTGTGGAAACTGAGAAAAAAAGCTACCTTTGCACCATTTGTATAAGAAAAATATGCGTAATATAGTAACATCTATGTTAGTGACTTTTCAATTTGTAAAAACAGTAGGCTGTACAAAGTGTATGGTTCAATCCCGCTTTCTAAGGCTATAATGAGAGATAGGTTGAGATGGCTAGGACACGTTCTGCGGATGATGAATGACAGATTACCATAGATTGTTGTTTTTGGCCAACCGTTTAGGGCTAAACGGAAAGCAGGTCATCTGCGGTTGGGGTGGGAAGATGTCATAAAGAAAGATTTAAAGGGAAGGGGAACTTTCTAGGAGGGTTTAAAGGGTATCCCCTTAACTTTAGCTTTATTTAATTTTTTTGTGTCGGAGTCAGCAAGCTTCTCCCTTTGTTTTGGGTGCATTTAAAATAGTTTTAAAACTACTACCTCTGTGAGACATTTTAGTTGATAGTACAGTCGTTTCACTGTTTGGGTCAGAAGCGATCTTTTGCCACAAAAATTTCCTAAGACAACTTATTTTGTGTGCAATTTTAACTATTGTCTAGAAAGTTGCCAGAGCTCACATTACTAATAAATGAAAAAATGTAAAAAGTTTCTTTAAACAAAGTAAAAAAATGACAGAAAAGAAATGTGAATCAGCGACAATTCTTTTCAGGAAAACCGCAAAAAGCACTAGCTTGTATATTGGGGCTCGAAACTTCCATTGAAGAGGATTTAAGGTATAATGAATTAAATTAATATATTTTCGTCAAATCAGAACTTTATCTGAAAATTTTTCTCCAGGTTCTCTCAAATGATGCAAATTTGAATACAAATGCAAAAATACAAGTTTAATATATCTCCGATCATTAAGACCTTGATTAAATTCAAATGACCCATGAATAAGTAGATTATGCGTTTAAATAGCGTTTATTTCAAATGACACAACTATTTTCTTGATTTTTATTTCGAGATTAGACTTTAGATACTTCCGTCTCCTTTGTGCCAGTTTTTAATGTGTAAATACACTGTTTAAAAGGTGCAAATAAAACCTGAGTAGAAGTGTAGAAGAACTTGTTTACGACCTGATAGTCAAACTTTTGTTTCTATATCATTTGCACATACTGGGTGCATACGTACTTTAGCTTTTTTTTAAGTTATATTTATCAGTGTAATAATTTAATAAATATTTCACAGGGGGCAGAAGCTTCTGCATCTTCATCGTGTCTCATACGAAGCCCATGCTTTCACGATTCCATCTGTTATGAAACTGACGAAGGACCGGCGTGTCACTGCCTTTCTCAGGAATTTGTTGGTAGATATTGCGAGAAAAGTAAGTAGCCTAATACTAACTTATATATATATAGTAATATTAAACGTAACTTTTTTATTCACTACAAAAAATGTAAAAAAAAATAGTGGCAAAAAATCTAAAGAAAAAAATAGCAAAAAGATAAACAAAATAGGAAGAAAGCCAAATGATCAAAATTTAAAATATGACATCAAAAAAAGGGTACATCAACGAAAAAAGAAATGTCAAAGCAACTTGACAATCCCTTTTCCTTGTTCTTTTGGCACTAAAATGCTAATCATGCGCAAAAAAAACATTTGTGACTAATTTATAAATTAACAAGAACATGATTTTTTACTGGACTCTGTTTCTTTGCTTGTCCGCTTTGAACGTAAGTTGTGTTAAGTCACGATTAACTAAAAAATAATTCATATAATTGAAGTAAAATGGTGTACTTCAACTTTTCGTTGTAGAATTGAAAATCTTGGCAAGAGAAAGAGAGAGAGAGAGAGAGAGAGAGAGAGAGAGAGAGAGAGAGAGAGAGAGGGAGAGAGAGAGAGAGAGAGAGAGAAAGGGAGAGGAGAGGAAAAAAGAAAGAGATAGGGGATACAAATTAAGAACAAGAGCAAGGAGCTCATATGGCACTTGTGACGAGGCAAGAAGAGCCAAGAGCTACTATGGTATAAGCTCTAACAAAATTCTAAGAATCAATAGATTGATTTAAAAGGAAAATAAGAGGCTTAATACCGGTCAGGATTTAAAATAATAGCTCTGAGTCACGATATCCTTCTAAATATCAAAATTCATTAAGATCCGATCACCCACTCCTATGTTATAAATACCTCATTTTTTCTGATTTTTCCTCTGCCTTTAACCCCCCAGATGGTCGAGTCTGGGAAAACGACTTTATCAAGTCAATTAGTGCAGCTCCCTGACACTCCTACCAATTTTTATCGTCCCAACACGTCCAGAAGCACCAAACTCGCCAAATAACTGAACCCCTCCCCCTAACTCCCACAAAGAGGGCAAATCCAGTACGGTTACGTCAATCACGTATCAAGGACAGTTGCTTGTTCTATCCACCAAGCTTCATCCCGATTCCTCCACTCCAAGCGTTTCCAAGATTTCCCCCTTCAACTCCCCCAATGTAAACAGATCTGGTCGGTATTTGAAATAAGAGCTCCGAGACATGGGCTCCTTTTAAATATCAAATTTCATTAAGATCCGGTCACCCGTTCTTAAGTTAAAAATACCTCAATTTTTCTAATTTTTCTAAATTAACACTCAAATCTCCTCCAAAGAGAACAGATCCGTTCCAATTATGTCAATCACGTATCTAGAACTTGCGCTTATTCTTCCCATCAAGTTTCATCCCGATCTCTCCACTCTAAGTGTTTTCCAAGATTTCTGTTTCCCTCCTCCAGCCCCCTATGTCCTCGGATCCAATTCGATTAGAAAATGGAGTATCTGAGACACAAGATCCTTCTATATAAATCAAGTTTCATTAAGATCCGATCACCTATTCGTAAGATAAAATACCCCAATTTTCACGTTTTCAAAGAATTCTGGTTTCCCCCTTCAACTCCCCCCAATGTCACAGGATCTTGTAGAAATTTAAAATTAGAGCTTTAAAGCACAAGATCCATCTAAATATCAAATTTCATTAAGATCTGGTCACCCGTTCGTTAGTTACAAATACCTCATTTTTCCATATTACCCCCCCCCAACTCCACCAAATAGAGCAGATCCAGTCTGGTTATGTCAGTCACGTATCTTAGATAGGTTTTATTCTTCTCATCTAGTTTCATCATGATCTTTCCGCTTTAAGTATGTTCTAAGATCCCCCCTCCCAAACTTCCCCCCAAATGACACTGGATCCGGTTGAAACTTAAAATAAGAGATCTGAGTTACGAGCTCTTTCAAAATATGAAGTTTCACGAAGATCCGATCACTCCTTCGTAAGTTAAAAATACGTCATTTTTTTTCTATTTTTCAGAATTAACCCCCCCCCCCCCAATAGAGCGAATCGGTTTCAATTATGTCAATCATGCATCTAAGAATTTTCTTATTTTTCACACCAAGTTTCATCCCGATCCCTCTTATCTAAGTGTTTTCCATGATTTTAGGTCCCCCCCCAAACTCCCCCCAATGTCACCAGATCCGGTCGGGATTTAAATTAAGAGCTTTGAGACACGATATCCTTCTAAATATCAAATTTCATTGAGATCCGATCATTCGTTCGTAAATTAAAAATGCCTCATTTTTTCTAATTTTTCAGAATTAACCCCCCCCCCCCCAAACTACCCCAAAGAGAGCGGATCAGTTCCGGTTATGTCAATCATGTATCTAGGACTTGAGCTTATTTTTCCCGTCAAGTTTCATCCCGATCCCTCCACTCTAAGTGTTTTCCAACACTCCCCCCCCCCAATGTTACCAGATCCAGTTGGGATTCAAAATAATAGATTTGAGACATGATATCCTTCCAAACATCATATTTCATTAAGATCTGATCAACCGTTCGTAAGTTAAAAATACTTCATTTTTTTATTTTTCCGAATTAACCGCCCCCCCCCCAGATGGTCAAATCGGGAAAACCCCCTATTTCTAATTTAATCTGGTCCGCTCCCTGATACGCCCGCCAAATTTCATCGTCCTAGCTTACCTGGAAGTGCCTAAAGTAGCAAAACCGGGACCGACAGACAGACAGACAGACCGAAAGAATTTGTGATTGCTATATGTAACTGCCAGAAAAACGGACAGAGATACAAGAAGTGGCCTATATAGGGCTAGTAAATGCCATAAATAATGCCACAATAGTGTGCAAGCTACTTCAGAATGAATTAATATCTTAAGACCCTTCTACAATTCTTTCCAGAAATGCTACTTTTTTACTTCATTTTCTCGACCTCATTTTGGTTGTGTTTGGGTCACCCCCTTAGCACTGTCTCGAGAAATCTTCATCTCCTTAAAGGCTAATAAGGTCTTGATATGAGTACGCTTAAACCCCGCTTTGAGAGGTCCCAGATCAAATTCATCCATCTACCATGTCGGCCCTAGCTGGCTTTGTAATGATTTGAGCTATCAGTTGTGTCACTTGCTATGTTTTAACCAACCGTTGTTTGTGGTTATATTCTTATTGGAAATCTTACACCTCGGATATTTTGTCCATACGTACCTCTAAAAACACTTGAAATTGATAAAACGCAAAGCTATTTTATTAGTTTATCCAGGTACCCTTCTTTTTTTATCGAGATAAAAATTTTTTTTAACAAAACCGGAGAAGATAACTAGCTCCAAATAAATTATTTTTAAGTTTTTCAAAAGTTGAACAAGCTATAGATTTTCAACCACAAAAGAACTGAAAATAAGATTATTTTCAACATAAACTTGTAGTGGGAATATCAACCACACTTTTCAAATTGCACAATCGGACAAAATAGCAATTGTGAATAGAATTCTTATTTACAACTTAGATATTAATCAGGCCGGAAAAGGAGCGATTGGAATGATTGAGCCCAATCGGGCCCCGCGTTTGAAAGGGTCCCACACTGACATCAAAAAGAAAAATTGATTTTAGAAATTTTGGAATGTTCTTAACGATTCCAGTAAGCGTTGTTTTTGGTGAGAGATTACTTTCCAGGCTAAAACCAATACAAAACTATTTGATATCAACAATCAATTATTATAGACTAAATTATTTAGCAATGAAGTTGAATAAAAGTGAAGACACAAGGAAAATAGATTGTAAAACCATTTTAGAAGAACTTGCAGACAAAAACTAAAAAAAAGTATGTAAGCAAGTAAGACGGAACTAGACCCTTAAGGTCCAAACCGGCGGTGCTGATCTCCGTTTCATGACCCTTCAGCCAGAAAGTGCAATGGGGGGCTAGGAGCTAATCATCCTGTGCTTTCACACATCCTTCCTGCTTACCTTCCCCAGATTTCTCCAGGTACCCATTTAGAGCTGGGTCAACTCCGACTGAGCTTACAGGGTCTCTTCAATGACCCCGTCTCAAACCAAATAACTGGCCACAACTGGGATCAAACCCATGTCCCTTGGACAAAGAATTTTCACACCAGCGCACCAACCACTTAGTCAGGAACAAGAATTTACAAATATATATATTCATGTGCCCATATTCGGTGACGTAAATTTTAAAGGTATATTCAGCAGTTTCATAATGTCTAGGAGACACAAACCTAAACTATCGTAAGCACAAAACGAATGCAAAAAAGAACAAAAGAGGAAAAAAACGAAAGCTGAAGTTGAACAAACTGGACCATCAAATGAGATGAAATCAAGAGAACGCCATGAGAAATATAAATGTACGGGTATTACTAAATAACCAAGACCATCAAAAGGGACAAGACGATTCCAAGCAGATGAGGCAAAAGGCCCTTAAAAAAATGTCTGCAGCAATAGTAAGCAAAAATAAAGATAAAAAATATTGAGCTAAAATATTAAGAAATCCAACCATTAGAACAAATCAAAAAACGAAATCGAAGAGCATTGAAATATTTAGTTAAAAGATAAGCGGCAGCGAGAATCACAATGACCAGAAAACGAATGTAAAGAATAACCAAAATGTGGTTACAGGATATGCGACAATGAAGATCAGAACGAATAACAATAAAAATGAAGAGTAGAGAAATGCACGGTTTGAAGATATGAGACAATGAGAACATAGAAATATGCAGTTAGAAGATAATCAGCAGCGAAAATTACAAGCAACAGTAGGAATAAGAATGTGTCAAAAATGGAAGTGAAGAACAAAGAATTGTAGGGCTAGCACACACGCTAAAGCAAGCACCACAAAGTATAAAAATGACAAATGAAGGACACGGAACTGTGCTGTTAGATGAAAGCAAGAATCAAAATGATTCCAAATCGAAAGTGCATAAAAACAAAAATATTATATTAGAAGAGCGACCCCATCGTAATCTTATTATTATAAGATCGTAATCGTCGTAATCGTAATCTTCGTAAACATTGTAATCATATATGTTAAATCTTAATTTAAAATATCAATTTTAAAATTTAAATTTAAGATTTAAAAAAAGTATTATTGAATACTTCATTAATATAGAGTGGTAGAGAAAATGGAAAAGAACATAAACCTGTTTTTTATAGTTTTTTTTTAAATGATTGCCATTGGGCATATTTTTTTCCTTTTTTATTTTTCCTTTTTTAAGTTTTTCTTTTTTCAGTTTTTTTTCTTTTTTCTTTTTTTTTCTTTTTAGTTATTCTTCTTTTTTATTTTTTATTTTAATTTTTTTTATTTATCTTTGGGTTTTGTCTATTTACTTTTGTATTTTTTAGTTTTATTTCTTAGTTTATTTCTTCTTTAGTTTTTTGATTTTTTAGTTTTTTTTCTTTTTTAGTTTTATTTTCTTTTTTTCTTTTTTTTTAAGTTTTTTTTAAGAATATAAATTTTTTATGTTCTTAGTATTTCTTAGTTTTTCTTTATTCATTATTTTCTTTTTTAGTTTTTTCTTTCAAGTTTTTTTTATTTTTTTTGCTTTTTTCATTTTATAGTTGTCTATTTTTCTACTTTTTTTTCTTTTTTAGTTTGTTTCTTTTTAACTTTGTTTCTTACACATAAAAATACTATAAAAGTATTAAAATGTGAAGAAAATAATTAAGTACACAAAAAATAGTAAAACATACAAAAAACGAAAAATAATGACTATAGAAATTTTTGTTACATTAAATAAACACACACAAAAAAAAAATAATGCACTATAGAGATAAAACAATCGACATTAAATACCCACAAGAAATGAAATTTACAAAAAAAAAAAAGAAAAAAAAAGATAACTATAGAAAAAAATTTATAAGATGATTAGGTGGAGACGGCAAATCAATGCGTAGTAGGTTCTAGAACTGTACAGTGAGAAAAAGGAGACAATCCCAAAACTCTTCTTTGTAGTGATTTTTGTTGGTATATGGCTTGATTTGCATATTCAGTTTAAATTTCACTTGTTTTAAGATTTTGTTATTCATTTGTTTGCTATGATTGTTTATATAATTTCCATTCGTTTTGGATTTCATTTACACTTTAATCTATACTTTCGTTTATACTTCAAGCTTAAAACGAACAAAATATTTTTGTTCGTTTTAAGTTTGATTTACATATTCAATTCAAGCTGCACTTGTTTTAAAATTTTTTCATTCTTTTATATTAGTACATGTTTTTTGCTATGATTGTTTATTTAATTTCTGTTTGTTTTGGGTTTCATTTATACTTCAATACCATTTTCTGGTCGTTTTTGAGTTTGAGTAATTATAGGTTTCTGTTTCTTCTCATTTTAAGTTTAATATGGCTTTTACTTTTCTTTAAAAAAACTTCTTTTTCGGAAGTTTCTTTTAAAGTTAATTTCTGTTCGTTTTTGATTACCAAAGTTTCAAGTTTTTAAAATTCCCTATTTCAAAATCATTTTTTATTCCAAAACAAATTAACAGTCTAGCTAGGAACTAATAAAATTTGTCTCAAATAAAGATCATTTGATACATAATGATATTAAGCGCAAAAATCTTACCATCTTAAGATTTTGTTGACCCAGGGCCCCATTGGAAGATGAGCCTTGAACAGCTTTGGAAAGAACAAATAAATAAACCGAGCTCCCGATATTTTTGAAATAAAATAATTTCAATAAGATTTTTCCTTCGAGGAAGGGCGAAGGGCCAGCTCCCGAAGCTTTTGGAATAAAATATCGTTAACATATTCTTCGTTTCGTGGGGCAGGGAATGGGCCATGGAGGGAGAGCCAGGGGCGGATTCCCGTGAATTATCACTAATAATTTTTTTCCAGGGGGGATGTCAAACCATGGAGAACCAGGGGTCAGCTCCCATAAGTTTTGGAATAAAATATCGATAATAAGCTACTTGTAGGGGGAGGGGGGTCAGGCCATGGAGGACCAGGGGCAAGTTTATGAAAGAAAATGTAAGAAAGAGGGCAGGGAAGCTGGTTACCCTCCGGTCCCTCTTTATTCTTAAAAACCGAACTTGAACTTTCAATTTCAAATAGAATGAATCCCTTCTGTTGTCTATGTGACCATTCCTTTCATAAAAACCCTAAATGCCCACGGGGAATAATTTACAGTTCTTGTTCCCCGGTTCTGGGGGACTCGGTTATTCCTGGAGCTTTTGTTATTTGATCTTTGGTCTATATCGAACAAAATGGCTATGTAAAAAAAAATATCTGACACGTTTGATGAAAAGAAGTTTATATTTTTTTTGGGGGGGGGGAGGGGGCTAGTTGCCATCTGATCATTTTTGACTCTTAAAAAGGAAACTAGAACTTCAAATTTCTAGTCATTTCAATCCTTTCGAAATTCGACCACCTCTTCCGTAAAAAACTTACATGCCCTCGAGGCATAAGTTACAACGCTTCCCCCGTGCTGAGGGGGGGGGGGTATGTTGAACCTAATCGTCGAATTATTTCAAAGAAAATGACTATTTTAATTTCATCGGATGCATTTAAGAAAATTAGGCTCTGTGTGCGTGGGGGGGGGGGGTAGGGTAGATGCCTTCTGATCACTCTTGACTCTTTAAAAGGTATATAACTTTCATTTTCCAATTAAACGAGCTACCTCTGAAGTTTACGTGGCCACCCCTTACATAACACCTAATATACCTCGGGGGAATAGCTTAGCCTTGGGATCTGGGGGGTTTGTTGACCACGAAGCTTTTGTTATGTAATGTTTAAACTATTTTAAACAACATGGCTATCTCCAAATTGTACTGGATGGGTTTGGAGAAAATTTCGAGGGGGGGGGGGGCTAGTTGCCCTCCAATCGCTTTTTACTCTTATAAAGTGAACTAGAACTTTCAATTTCCAATCAAATGACTCCCCTGAAATGTCTAGAAGCACCCCTTCCATAAAAGCCATATATACCCCAGGGCATAAATTACAACGACTGTCCCTGAATCCCAGAGAGTTGTATCGACCCCAAAGTTTTGTTATCTGACCTTTCAACTGTTCAAATTTTTTTTGGATATATCAGGACAAAAAAGGCTCGGAGGGGGCTAGCTGCCCTCCAATCACTTTTACTTTTGAAATGGGTACTATGACTTCCAATTTCCGACCGAATTAGCCCCTAGTGACCCTGAATGAGTCCCAATGAGAGCATGAAGTTTATACGACTATCCCTTCCATGTAAAGTGTCTCTTGGAACAAAATAATAAAACATTGGTGCCTTATGTTCTTAGGGCTGTTGGGGGAGGCCTGTTGTTTGCAGACAACTTTTTACTTTTAAAAATGTAACTAGAACTTTCAATTTCTAATCATCTGAGTTTTCTCCCTAGTCTATACGACCATTGCTTCAAAAAAACTTATACCCCTCCGAGACATAAGTTACAGCCCTTCCCCCGGGCTCTTGGGGAGGGGTTGTTGACCTCAAAGTTCTTGTCATCTGATTTTTGGACTATTTCAAACAAAATAGACCATCTTAAAATTTTAATTGGATGCATTTGGGAAAAAGAGGGTGGGGGATAGATGCCCTCCGATCACTTTTGATGACTCTTGAAAAGGTAACTAAAACTTTTAATTTCCGATCAGTTTTCGTTATTTGATCTATAAACTAATTTGAATTAAATGATTATCTTAAAATTTGATCTGATGCACATGGGAAAAAAAGGCCATGGAAGTGGGGTAGTAATTGCCCTCCGGTCACTTTTGACTCTTAAATAGGGCACTAGATATTCTGATTTACAATCGAATCAGCCCCCTCCAAGTTTGCAGGACCATCCTTTCCATGAGAACCTTATATGCCCCCAGGGTATAATTTACAACACTTGACCCCAGGTTATGGGGGGGGGGCTGTGTTATCCCTGTATTTTTTTATATGACTTTGTTCTATTTTGACTAAAAAGTTTACATAAAAAATCAATCAGACACATTTAGGGAAAGAGGCTGGGGGTGGGGGAGGGCTAGTTGCCATCGGACCATTCTTCACTCTTAAAAGGGGAATTAGAGCTCTCAATTTCTGATCATTTGAGACCCATCTGAAAATTATAAAACCATTTCTTCCACAAAAACCTTATATGCCTCTGGGGTATAAGTTACAACCCTTATCCCAGGCTCTGGGAGGGGGGAGTATATTGACCCTGAATTTTTAGTCATCTGGTCTTTGGACTATTTCAAATAAAATACCTATCTCAAAATTTTGATCGAATGCAATTGGTTAAAAGAGGGTGTGTGGGGGGAGGGGTAGATGCCCTCCAATCACTTTTAATGGCTCTTAAAAGGTGACTAGAACTTGGAATTTCAAATCAAATGAGCATCTCTGAAGCTTATGCGACTAACCCTTAAAAAACTTTATATGCCCGTGGGGCATAACTTATAACACTCGCTAACGAGCTCTGGGGGATTGTGCTGACCCCAGGGTTTTGGCTATGTGATTTCTAAACTATTTTGTACAAAATAGTTCTTTAATTTTTTTTCTATCGGATGCATTTGGAGTAACTCCTTGGGGGGGGGGGCTATTTGTCCTCCAGTCACTTTTAACTCTTAAAAAGGGAACATAAAAAGAGAAAATTGCGATTTACAATTGAATGAGCCACCCCTGAATTTGACTGTCTCAAAATATTTTTCGAATATATTTGGGGAAAAGAGGGTTTGTGTGTGAGGGTGGGCGTAGATGCCCTCTGGTCCCTTTTTACTCAAAAAGGTAGCTAGAATTTTCAAAGTTCAATCAAATGAGCCGCCTCTGAAGTTTATAGGGACACCCCTTATATAAAAACCATATATGCCCCCAGGGTTTAACTTAAAAGGCTAGCTCCTGGGTTCTGGGGGGTTTTGTCGACCCCAGGGTTTTATCTGATGTTTGAACTATTTTTTAACAGAATAGTCTCCTCAAAATTTTTATCTGATGGCTTTGGGGTAAAATGTTGTGGAGGAGGCTAATTGCCCTCCGGTCTCCTTTGACACTTAAAAAGTGAACTAGAACTTTGAATATCTAATCAAATGAACCCTCTTTGAAGTTTGTATGAGTACCCCCTTCCATAAGAACCGTGTATACCCCAGAGCATAACTTACAACGCCTGCACCCAGGCCCTAGGGGATTGTGTCGACCCTGAAGTTTTTGACATCTGATCTTATAACTGTTTTTAACGAATTGGCTATCTTAAAATGTTTTTAGGGTGTATTTGGTGAAAAATGGATGTGTGGGGCTAGTTAACCTCTGATCACTTTTGAATTTTTAATGGCACTAGATATTCTTATTTCCAATCAGACGAGCCCCCTCCGAAGATTACACGACCACCCTTTCCATGCGAAGTTCCCCAGGGAAAAAGAATAATAATAAATAAATAGATAGCAAAACATTGGGGCCTTATGGCTTTTATTAGAGGCAACGCTATGGCGGTACCTCTGAAACAAAAATGGAAAAATACAAATGAAAAAAAAAATCCGAAACAAAAACAGGTTAGAAAAAGATTGAAGCAGTGTCGATGCGTATCCTCGGTTATGTGTCTGTTTTTCAGGAAAATAGAAAAGACAAAAATTGATGAAAAACAAATCAAAAACAGAAACAGAAACAGGTCCGTCAAAAACAGGTGACTCGTTTCTGCTTTTTGTTCTGACTTTTGGAAAAATAAAAACAGAAACAGGTTAGACAAAAACAGAAACAGAAGTGAAAGCAAAAACAGTGACGATGCTTAGTGACGATCATTACGCATTTCTGCTGTAATAGCCAATCGATTGGCCAAAAAGATGTTCTTTAAGCTGATGAACGTAACTTACTTAGCTTTATAAGATTTTTATGGATATTAATGTTTTAAGATTTATATTTATTTGTCATTATATTTGCTTTGACTGCATAATTAATTCCACTTGTTTACTATGGAAGCTGTTGAATATTAAAATATCGTTATAAAATATTAGACAGGTTAGAATTACAATTATGTTCTGTAATTACATTATATGTTATTTTTTTTAGAAAATTATAATGATAAACATATCACGATGAAAGAGAAAATGAGAACTGTTTTTCGTTTTGAATATAAGCAATAAGCTATCTGCTATACTACACAAAGGGAAATTACTCTTTCTTTTTTACTTTCTTAGTTCCGGATTATTCTCCTATTTTGATTTTAAATTCCTTTAGGTCCGGATAATTAAAATAATCCCACATCTGCTTTCCATACTTAGAGACGACGTCTATCTAATTTTCAGTATTTTTAGGGTACCAGGAATGGTAAGCTGCAAAACTTACTTAAGGTCATCTTGGTCCCAAAATTAACAAACTACTTCTTTGATTTTAAATAATACAGAGCACCGATCCAGGTGCAGGCGGCCAGATTTTAATGAAAACCCCTCATAAAATGTTTCATATATCATAATTAGGGCAAGAGGTTAAGACGGATGCAAGAACACATCTTGTCAGGTTCTAACTATTCTAAAAGTTTCACTCACATAGTTTCGGCGTCTGATGCTTCAAAAACATCTTCTACAAATTGGCGGCATTGCGTAGAGTAGACATACATAATTCCAGGCATAACGTATATCTTTTGTCAATCTAGCTTAGCCTATTTTTGATACCACCTTGGGAATTCAAAAGCAATAATTCTAAAGTTGTTGCTACTTTGAACAACCTCTATTCACAAGTCCCAAGCATTTCATTAATTAGTCATTAGTTTTCATAGTAAGCAGAGGTGAACTTCCAGGCTTTTCGCCGCTGATGAGAATGTACCAAATGACAATTGTTTTAGAATATGGATCGATTTTCAAACTTAATTTTAGTTTGGGAAATCCACGCCTTTCACTTTTTAATTTTCATTGGCTTCAAGCTCGTGGATAGACCAAATTTGTGGAATCACGGATAAATAAAAACTTTCTAAGACTAAAGTTTCTTTGCCATCTAAGATGAAAGTCGTCCACTAACTTTACTTTGGAAATTTTTTTCTTTTACTTTCTGTTTCATCATGGAAATTGGCTCAAGCAAAGTAATCATAGTCCAAAATAGGATGAATTTATTTTATTCATTCGCTGGATTTTTGTTTTTGCTTTATTATTGAACCAAAATAAAAGAAACGATAATAGTATTACAATTATTTAATTTATATTAAACGACATAAATAACAAATACTGAGGAAAAATAAAAAAATGTTTGAAGATCCATTGCAAAAGAGCATGTATACTGTAAGCTATGGCTTTAATCTATATAATCATCTTGACAGACTACAATATATTTATGATAAATTTGAGAAACGTTTCCCTTTTTTCAAATTACCGTTTAAACCAGCGATTCCCTTCCGATTTTTTGTCTTATTCCTCCCACGCTATTCTAAAATCCTAATACGGTCACTTGTCACACTATTTATTAATTTATTTAAAATTTTATGTTTATTTACCTGAAGGAAACTTAAAATGCTATTAACTTTTGGCTCTCCCTCTTGGCATATTTTATGCTAACAAAAAGTATTGTCCGTATAAAACACCTTTTACACAATATCGACATAATGTCAATACTACCATGCATCTTCTTTGCTCAATAAATGCATATGAATACGACATCACTCACATGATTTTAAAAAAATTAAAACTCTAAAGTCTAAAGTGTAGTCAGCCAAAGTGCGCACGTCTTGCCCATGACCCACTGTAATATGGTCATACCCCACCGGTGGGGCCTGCACCCCCTGTTAGGAATCACGGATACAATCGTTAATACAAAAAGATGCCGACGGTATAAATATTTTTTCAAGGTTTGAAATAAGGGACGCATTGAATATTAGTAAATGAATAAAACAGCAGCACTAAATTAATTAAAAGTATCAGTCAATCAAACAGCCTCAGAAACCCTTAACTACGAGCTTTGGTATAAATTTTTTTTTCACAATTATGAAATATATTCTTAATTTTCTTAGGATTTTGATGCGTACTTATTTTTTTAAGCCCAGGAGCAACACAAAAAAAAAATTGTATTCAATGCAATTGAAGGTTGAAAAATAATTCTAGAAGTAACTGACCTTATATTATGGAAACTTTAATTGGTACCTTTTAAGTAAACTTTACTTATACTTTCTAAATAGAAAAAAAATAAGTTGGGTACAAGTGCACCATTTTTTTTAAAATTATGTCTTTTATTTTAAATAAGTATAGTTATTATTAGGCAGAAATCAATTTTAAGCCGTAATTTTGTAACATCTGACATATCCGTAAATTTGCCTAAAGAACATATTTTTTTTAATACCCCCCCCTTACTCCTCCTCCAAAGACACACACACATACAAAGCAAAATGATGTTTCTGACAGTTTTCATAGGCAGCACAATAGCACTGCCTAAAAAACGAGTGACGTGGGCAGTACATATTATTTATTTATTATTATTTTTACACCAAGGGACTTCTTACACAAAAAGTTGTCATACAAACTTCAAAAGGAGATCATTCGATTGGAAATTGAGAGCTCTAGTGCCTTTTTAAGGGTCAAAAGTGATTGGAGTGCAACCGCCCACGTCCATTCTTTCCCAAAACACATCCACTCAAAATTTTTAGACAGCTATTATGTTCGGCATAGTTGAAAGGACCTGTAACTATGTCTTTGGGGATGTCAACAGTTGTGACATGATTGTGGATTCCACAAGGCCCATAAGAGGTTTACTGTTGAAGCTACTAGCCCCTCAAGTCGTTAGTACTAATCCCTGGGTCTTACGCAATATTATAGCGCACCTGTGATAGTACAGTACACCTGTATGTAACGTAACTGGGTTTGCTTTCTTCAGGATTGCTTTGGTAGTTACGTAAAAGTGATTGTTTACTTCAGTATTTCTTTGGTTGTTACGTAACAGGGAATGTTTACTTATGTTGAGAGTGATAAAATCTTGGTAGATTTATTGGGAATGACGCAATCTTGCACGACATGTTAAATCTCAACATCCGCCAGTCAAGCGGGAGAGGCCTACGTAATACGGAATGTTTGGTTATGTTGAGGATGTTGCGATCTTGCTTGTTTTAGTAGATTTATTTGGAATTACGTAATCACGTATGATTTATTTCTTCAAGGGCCCAAAGGGAATCTCCACTTGTAACTAAGGAGGGTACACGTGTGGGGTGTTATGTAATGACGGTGCACGCGTGGGTGTTATAAAATGATGTTGCAAACATGACTGATACGTAATGGTGGCGCACACGAGGGATGTTACGTAATGACAATGCAAACGTGGGACTCTACATAATACTTTAAGAGATTTCCTTTTCTTTCAAAACTTTGTTCTTTTTTCTCAGGGAACCTTTAAACTTCAAAGATTTTTGTTACCTCTAGGAATCAGAAAAGATTTCCCCTCAACGGAGTGTGTCTGACTTTGCGTTTTTGTGTAGTTGTTGGTCTCTGCCTCTCTCCTACCCTGCTTGTCTCTCTCCCTCCCACTTTTTTCTCTCTCTCCCACCATACCTGTACGACTGAGTGTCTGTTTACATGTGTCTGTGTCTGTCTTTGTGTTTTTGTACACCTGACTCAGTCTAACTTTGCGTTTTTACGAGTGATTTTTGTCCCTCCCACCGAGCCTGTGCGACTGAGTGTCTGGTTGCATGTCACTGTGTCTATTCTTATGTTTTTACTTTGCTTACTCTGTGTGTTTGTGTGTCTGACTTTTTGTTTTTGTATGTGTTTTTGTCTCTCTCACCATGCATTTGCGATTGAGCGTCTGTTTGTGTGTCTCTGTGTCTGTTTTTGTGTGTCAAACTTTGTATTTTGCGTGTGTTTTATATCTCTCTCTCGCCGTGCCTGTGTGACTGAGCGTCTTTTTGCATTTCTCTGTGTCTTTCTTTGTGTTTTGGTATGGATGACACTGTGTGTTTGTGTGACTGATTTTGTGTTTTTGTTTGTGTTTTTTGTCTCTCACCACCGTGCCTGTCTGACTGAGCTTTTTTGCATGTCTTTGTGTTTTTTTCTGCCTTTTTGTTTTTCTGCGTATTCTACTGTACCGGGTCAGTGCCACGGGGCGTCTGTTCGTAGGTCGCTTAGTCTGTCTTTACGATCTTGTGTCTGACTCTGTTTGTTTTTGGGTCTGACTTTGTTTTTGAGCGTGTTTTTTCTTTCTCTCCCATCTTGCTTGAGTGACTGAGCGTCAGTTTGATCGTCTCTGTTTCTGTCTTTGTGTGTCTTACTCTTTGTATTCATGTGTTTTTGTGTCTCACTTTGTGTTTTTGTGTGTGTTTTTTTCTTTCTCCCAGCATGCCTATGTGACTAAATATCTGTTTACATTTCTCTGTATCTGTCTTTGTGTTTGTCCTAGTCTGTGTTGTTTTGTGTTTGTATGTTTTACTTTGTACTTTTATGCGTTTTTCCTTTCCCCCATGAATGTGTGACTGAGTGTATTTTTGGTTATCTCTGTGTCTGTCTTTGTGTGTTTTTTTTATCTCTCTTTCTCACCGTGTCTGTGTGACTGAGTGTCTGTTTGCATGTCTCTGTGTCTGTCTTTGTGTTTTTGTGTGTCTGACTTCGTATTTTTGTGTGCTATTTTCGTCTCTTTCCAGTCATGCACGCGTGACTGAGTGCCTGTTTTTATGTCTCTGTGACTGGCTTTTTATATTTTTGTGTTTCTGACTCTGTGTGTTTGCTTGTCCCTATTTGTGTTTTCGCGTGTTTTTTGTCGCTCTCCCACCGTACCTGTTTGAATGAGAGTATGTTTGCATGGTTCTATGCCTGTCTTTGTGTTTTTGTGTGTCTGATATCGTGTTTTTGTGTGCTATTTTTGTTTCTCTCTCATCTTGCCCGTGGGACAGAGCCCCTGTTTGAATGTCTCTGTGTCTGTCCTTGTATTTCTGTGTATGAGTTTTTTTTATCTCTCTTCCCCAGTGCCTGTGTGACTGAGTGTCTGTTTGCATGTCTCTGTGTCAGTCTTTGTGTTTTTGCGCGTGACTCTGTGGGTTTTGTGTTTCTTACTCTGTGTGTTTGTGTGTCTGACTTTGCGTTTTTGTCTCATTTGCTAGCGGTAAAATGCTCTTCATTCCTGGTTACTCTCCTTATAGTAGGAAGATTAAAATTTATTACCCATTGTTAACCGAATACCAAAAAAAATCTCTATTTTTTTCGTTTATATGTTTTATTTGCTAGCGAGACAACTTTCTCTGTTCCTAGTTGCCCTCCTTGTAGCAGGAATTTTAAAGCATATGACCCATCTTAAAGTGAATGCGAAAAAAGTGTCTCTTTTTTCTTCATTTGGGAGTTTTCTTTACTAGCGGGGAAACGTTCTTTGTTCATGGTTGCCCTTCTTGTTGCATCAATTTTAAAATTTATCACTCATCTTGGGTTGAATGCAAAAAATTATGCCTTTTCTTCATTTGCGTGTTTCCTTTATTAGCAAGAGAAATTATTGGGAACTTAAAACTTTTTCTTATTATTAATATTTTGAGTAATAAGGCTTCTACTGCATAATGCGTAATACTTGAGGGTCATTCAAAATTTGATTGTTCTAAGAGCAATATTTAAATCAATATAATGTACCTTGCAAGCGCGCCTAATAGAACGATAGAAAAGAGGGAATAGAAACACCCCAAAAATATATCTTAATATGGCTTAAATTACCTGTAATAACAAACCTCCCCCTCCGCTTGAATTACTTGTTAGTTGTGGGCCAATCACATATTGTCACGGTGGCATGAATATGCATAGTATTGGCTCGAAGAAATACGGCATATTCCTTAAAACCTCTCACAAAGAACCAAATGATAAAAGTGTCTCTTTCTCTGCGTTTGCTTGTTTCACTTACTAGTGATGAAACGTATTTTGAAGTTGACATTTCTTATAATTACCATGCTAAGTAATGAAGCTTCTGCAGCATAATGTGTAATACTTACGGTTCATTCGAAATATGATTTTGCTAGTATCAAGATTTAAATTGCTACAATTCAATAGGCAGGTGCGCTTAACAAAGCAATAGAAACGAATCATTTTTATCGAGATTTCCCAGAAATATCTCTTAATATGGCTTAAATCTATCTGTAATTACAACCCTCTCCTCTGGTATTGGTTGCTGGGTGGGTCAGCCACATATTGTCATGGTGGCGTGAACATATGTCTGTTGGCTCAGAGAAACGAGGTATTTTCGTCAAAACCTATTAGATATATCTCTTAATATGGATTAGATTTACTTTTAACAACAACCCACCCCCTAAAATTGGTTGTTAGGGCCGCCAACTTACTTTAATTCACGCTAGTTTTGCCTATTTTTACGCTATACAGCTTTTTTCACGTTTTGGTTTTCCCTTAGTTAAGTTTTAGTTTCTTATTTCTATGATTTCGTGATCATATGAGGTTATTTCATTAATAAGACTTGTATGTACAATAAAAAAGCTTCACTCTTTAGATTTCTTTTTCTAGGATGAATCTTCAATAAGTAATCATTTACGGAACGAAATATCTAAAGCCAATCCTATGTAAAATCTTACTGATTCAATACCTAACTTAACCTGTTCGGATCACTTTAGAAAATAAATAACACTCTAACAAGCAAATACCCATCAAATTTAACCAATATCCAATAATCGATTTTCCCTCCCGCATTTCAGCTTTTGCAAACATAGGATAAATACGATTCATGAATTTTCGAAACGTTTCCGTTATTTCCCGTATCAAAATATTAGGTTTTTTTCTTTTTCAAGATGTCTATCGCACCATTCTGTTGAGGTATCTTTTTCGATTCCTAAAGGGTACAAAAATCTTTGGATTATAAAGGTTCCCTGAGAAAAAAGGAAAACCCATTGAAAGAGAATGAAATATCTTAAAGTATCATGTAACATCCCATATCCCCTGAGTGCTGTCATTACGTAATATCCTTTGTGTGCGCAGTCGTTAAGTAGCATTCACGAGTGTTTCCACTTTCTCATTTCTTAAATCCCCAATAAAGAACTGAAAAATCCCTAGAAAATCCCCATCTTCAGTTCCAAAATCCCTAAAATTCTCCCATTTTCTAATTACTCCCTAAACCGCTTCTCCATATCCCATTTTACCCGTATCATTGAAAGGTAGCATATTTTGGCTTCTTAGATTGAACTCTAGCTATCACTACCATGATAGACTGTTTTGTCATGCCGTTTAAAATGCTTTTGAATCATCAGGTAAATACAAAGAACTTCAAATATACTTCAAATAATATTAAGGAAATAGAAAAAAAATGTAATACTGTAATGTAAATTACAGTACAAGATGTGTAATACTGTTCAATCGTATCTTGTAAAACCTAATCAGACCTTATCTTCCTCTGATGTGTCTTCAACATTTTTTGTATGGTGGCTGAAGCTTTCAACCTCCTAATCTGGTGAAGTAACTGATCATCTTCACATTCTACACTTTCTTGAGCCCTTTCCATTCCATATTTTGTTTTTAGAATCCCCCGCAAAGTTTATGTTTTCAAGCTGAAGTGGTTGGGCCGACACTGGGTCAACCATTTCAGCATATTTGAAAATGTCGTCTTTTCTGTATCTGTTCTACTGCTTTGATATGGAACGCCTGTGCAGCTTTGAGAACTACTTCGGTTGAATCAGGGGAGACAGCGGTATCTGACCTGGTATCTGAGAGGGAATTGTGTCCGTTTGGACCCAAGTAAACGCTTTCAAGGGGAAGTTAAAACTTCCGATTGTTTACATCGATTTCTAAAGCACTAGTTGATTCCAAATTATCCTTCTGTAGGAAGTTCAAGGCTGAGACCAATGAATTTAAGCGTTGTTTACACCCCAAAACTAGAAATATTTTGGTCATTTTCAAGAGCTCAAATTGTGCTTAAATTAGAATTTGCGACAGAAGTGATTATTATATTTGTGAAGAACATAAAAAACGACATCGAGTGGTATGTTCACTTTATTTGTAAATCAAAAATATGAACAGCAAATAATTTACCACATATAGTATAGAGCTTCATGGTTTTCCCCTGGGTACGTAGGCTTGCCAAAAACACACAATCCATTTATTCCTACATGTGCCATTGTTTCAAAAAAATGGCTGTCAGTTTGTTTTTCTGTTAAAAACTAGGGTAATGAAATGGTAATAGAGGTATTCGAATAGTTATAGCCCACCTCTATTATTCACGTCAGTACTTATAAAGCTGGCTACAAGTTCGAGTTCAAGTTTTTTTGATTTTACACAAAAATCCTAAACATCATACAAGCACTGCGGAGAAAAAGAATCGTACATGAACTGCTTGTCAAAAAAATTACTACAGTAAGAACAACTACGTACCCAATAAAACTATCAAAATATATTATAACTTTATTTATCTGACCTGTAAAAAAATGACATTTTATCTACCAAATAATCTTATGAAAAAACAACCCAGAAATGACAAACCATATGACTTCATTAATCGAGAACAGTCCAAGCTGAAATTATTGTTTGAAGCCCACATCAGCATGGAACTGTTTCAAACAGTTCTTTGTTGCTAGTTTGTTGCTTGGGACTCCTGTACATCTCAAAATCTGTGCTGTGTTAAAATTTTTAAGTAACTGAAGAAGTTCTTCTCTGGGATTCCAAGTTCAATTCGCAAGGATACAGAACCTAAATCGAATTATCCTGCTTCTCTGATCAAGAAGATGATGATGATGAACAAATTAAAGGAAAACCCCTTAAAATTCCCTAAAAGTCCATGGGAGAGGAAAAATCCCTAGAAAATCCCCAAATCCCTAAAAAAATCTTACCCCTAAGAGACTTTAAAAATTCCATTTTAGGGGAGAAATCCCCATAGCGGAAACACTGGCATTCACGTCTGCGATGCCATCAGGTAACAACCACGTGTTCACCGTCATTACGTTACACCCACGTGTATGAACTCCTCAGTTACAAGTGGGATTCCCCATGGGCCTCTGAAGAAACAAGTCATGAGAGATTACATCATTCCCAATAAATCTACCAAGAATGCATCACTTTTGACATAAGAAAACATTCCATATTACTATGGGTCCCCTTTCTTGACTAGCAGATCTTGAGATGTAACATGTCATGACAGATTGCATCGATCCCAATAAATCTACCAAGTCACGCAAAATTGCATCACCTTCAACATAAGTAAACAAACCCTATTACGTTTAATAGGGGTTGTTAAATCCCTATTATTAACCTAAGAAATCCTGAGGAAAATAAACCCTATTATGTAAAATACAGGTGTACTATACCGTTACAGGTGCTTTATTGTATTGCTTATGACCCAGGTGCACGTAATACCAGCTTGAGGGGCTAGTATTTCCAATAGTATACCCCCTGAGGGCCTTGTCGAATCCACAATGCTGTCACTACTGTCAACACCCCACTGTCGTCAAGACAAGGGCAGTAGGCTATGAAATTCGTCCATTCCTGAAAATGTAGCATATGCTATTGAAGAAGGTGGGCGTATTTGACATTTACTTTCCGAAAAGACAATAGGCATTCAAGCGTGCCTTTCAAAGAAATTTGAGAGGACTATTGAAATAAATCACAACATGTTATATGCATACGGGTTGTCAAAGGGACGTAACTCAGGGATCACTGATTATATTAATTTAGAACTTTCCAGAAATGATAAGGGAAATGATCAATTAACCCAAAAAGGTGACATTTGCACCCTACTACTACTGCTACAGCAATCACTACTGCTACTATGGCTACCACTACTACTACCACTAAAACTTATGCTTCTGTAGCGAGTACTACCAAGGAGGAGGATACTGAAATGAACATTTGAGGAAATTTTTGGGGGAAAGTTGAACTGTATCAAAATATTCTATGTGCATGAAGATGAACGGCTCACCGTATCAAGAGGAAACTTCCGGGGCATCATAAGGGGGGTGCTCAACAGACCAAAAGGGAACATGTACTTATTACTACTGATATTAATACCGATATTACTACTGTTACTAATACTATGATATTTAGTACTATTAAGGTTTAGTGTAGGGAGGAGCAAATTTGAGAAAATATTGAGGGGAAATTTGAATTTAAATGAAAACACACTAAGCACTTGCAGATTATTAAAAAGACGTATCTCAAGATTGAAATTGAGTATTAGGTTGGAACCTTCAGAGAATGCTTAAAGGGGAAGATTAATTGACCAACCTGCAATATGTGTATGATACTGCCGATTCTACTACCACTACTAATACTACTACTACTACTACTACTACTACCTCAATTACTACTTCTATTGCAACTATTTGTAAGGCTAAGAGTATTAAGATACAAATTTCAGGAGATGTCGAGGGGAAAATTGAACTAAATAAAAATTATAAATGTTCAGGTTATCAATAAAGCACATCGGCAATGTCATAGCAACGGTCAAGTATGCTAAGTTGAAACTTCTAGGGCTTGATCAGGGGGCGTCTGACTGACAAAAAGTAATATGTTAATACTACTGCTGCTACTAGCACTAGTTCTATTACCGTTTGTACAACTACTAGTTCTACAACTACTAATTCTATTACTATTACTGTGGCTACTAGTACAACTATGCCTAAGGGTTTGAAGGTGAAGTTCTCTGGAGATAATGGGGGGGGGGGTAAATTGAAACACAACACACAGTCCCTAAATTCAGGTTGTCAAAAGACTGTATCATCAATGTCGTAGGAACGGTTTGGTGTGAGAAGTCGAAACTTACAAGGTTAGTTGTGGTGGATGTTGGACTAACCATAAGATAATATTTTGATCCTAATACTATTACTTCTACTATTACTACTATTACTATTATTGCTGCTACTGCTACTGCTATTGCTACTGCTACTACTACTACTACTACTAAAGCTAAGAGTAGGCCTAGTTCTATTAATTCTACTGCATCATGCATCATAGCAATGCATCATGAACGTCTGATGGTATTAATTTGAAAATTTCAGTGTGTGTTGAGGTACTATGTATATATTGTTACTGATGCTGCTACTGCTACTGTAACTATTGCTACTTTGCAAGCTACGTTCACGATGATGAAGCTCTCAAGGAACATTTAGATGGAACCTGAACTAAATAAAAACAAGCTATGGTCATGTAGATTTTCAAAAGGATGCCAGCAATACCTCAGGAAAAGATTACATAATAAATTGGACCTTTCGTGGTAGGCTGCGGCGTATTTTAAACTAACCCGACCGTACTATGTGTCTACTACGAGTACTACTGCTACGATTATTGTAACTAAAGAAACTAAGGGTATAAGGTTTAGACTTTTTGGTAGAGTTTACGGAGAGTTCACGAAAAAACTATATGCCTAAAGGTTTTCTAAAGGGTATATAAGCAATATTGTAGGCAGCACAGCTCGATGATTGATAGAAATGTCATAGAAACATCTAAAGCAGCTCATTCGATTGGAAATTAAAAGTTTTAACGCAGTTTTTAAATTCAAAATTAATTGCTGGGCTAGAAGCCCTTCTCCCAAAAAAATTATTCTCCAAACACATCCAATCCAATTATTGAGATATCCATTTTATTCAGCATAGCTGAACAGTTCAGTAGATATGTCTCAAGGGATATGCCTAACGTTGTTGCCTAATCTCTAGGGATAAAACTAAATGTAGCTTTCAAACTGAATACAAAGCTTTTGTGCGTAAGCTGGTTGCCAATAAGACGTCTCAGCAATATCCCATAAAAGACTGAGGGTATTAAGTTGAAACATGTAGGGCTATTACTACTTCTTCTCCTACAATTGAACTAAATCAAACGAGTTCAAATATGGCCGGGTTGTCAAAGAACATAATTAATTCAATTCAATTCAATTTATTCAAATAAAAAAAACATAACACCAATAATAATAAAGATCCTGGAAGCGAACTTGTTGATGACCATAACAACAAAAAATTGAAAATGAAGAAGAAAGAAAAAAAAATAAAAGAGAAAACATGGGTAATTAAAGCAAATTGAGTAAGAACTTAGAGAATTGTAATATCAGAATTTTAGTACAATGTTATACAGCGTGCGAAAACTTGTGGATAGCTCGACACTGGAGGGTATTATATTCCATTAAAGTATAGATTTATAAATGGGGGATCGCTGGGCGGAACTAGAGACACACTTGGGGACAATGAAGGAACGGTTGGATGAATGGAGACAGAGGCCTTCAGAATTGTTACTATTAAAATAAGATAATAATTGGGGAGAAAGATTTTTATGGTAAGCGGAGTATGCATGGGATAGATTTAGTTTTTTGATGATTTGTTCAAAAGGGATAATACCAAAATCGGAGTACAAGTCCTGGGTGGGATATAGTCGGGGCAGCCGAAAGACTGCTTTGACGGCACGGTTTTGGGCAGATTTTAATTTATTGGTAACTGAAGGATAAGTGTTGCCCCAGACAGATCCGCAGTATGAGATATATGGGCAAATAAAAGAGTGATAAAGGGTGACAAGGATATCGGGAGGAAGAAAATAATTCACATGATTAATCATACATACCTGTCGCAAGATTATGGCTCTGATGCAGGACACATGTGTTGCAAACTATAGGGAGGAGTCTATGTGGACACCAAGAAACTTGGCAACTTCGACCTGTAGGAGGAGATTGGTAGAATATTTTAGGCCAAGTGCTTGCTGAGCTTCATTTTTTTTAAGGGGTTCGAAATAATACCACCTGACTTTTCTTGCTGTTAATGGTCATGCAGTTGACGAGACACCACTCCTGTACTCTATTCAGAAGGGTTTGAGTAGAGGCGACGACGAATGGTAAATTATGACCGGTGATGAAAAAGTTACTATCGTCAGCAAAAGGTACTGGGTGCACTGATGGACCCAGGTCTGTAACCAAATCATTAATTTAAAGGAGAAAAAGTATTGGACCAAGAACAGAGCCCTGTGGGACGTCCCTCCGGATAGGTAGGAGATGTGAAGTCACCCCGCCCAGACTCACACTCTGTACTCTACCAGAGAGATCAGAGCCAAACCATGAGAAAGGAACTCCACGAATCCCTAAGTTGTTGAGTTTACTTAATAAAACACTGTGAACCACCATATCAAAGGCCTTAGAAAAATCCAGAAATAACCCAATACAGTATTTTTAAGGTCAAGTTGGGAACGTATAAACTGTGTGGTGTCTATTAGTGCATGAGCAGTTGAAAATTTGGAACGGACGCCATATTGGTGAGGAGAAATCAAGGAATCTGAAGAATGAATCCCAAATAAAAAGGGAGAAAGAAGTCGGAATATAATTCTCTCGAGCACTTTAGATATAACTGGGAGAAGTGAGATTGGACGATAATTACTTATCTCAGACGGATCGCCTGTTTTATGAATAGGGATAACAATTGCTGATTTAAATATTTCTGGGAAGACTCCATTGGTCATAGACAGTATTGCTATGTGCACAAATGGTTCACAAACATAGGAAGATACAGTCCTAAGAAGCTTATTACTTATGCCAAAGAAGTCAGGTGTACTACTATTGGAGAGACGTTTGATAACTTGAAGCACCTCTTTACGATCAGTTGGAGAGAAAAACATGGATCCAGGATTCTTGCTAGGGTGTACTGACTGGGAGAAGGAACAGGAGTTAGTATTTGGAATATTAGTGAAAATAATCCTGTACTGAAATTGTGTCAATTAATCTGTCACTGATGTCCTTAAGGTTAATAGGTACAGATCTTGAATTCCTTTTTTTGAAACAATTTCATTTACTGTAGACCAAATTTTTTGTAAGTTCCCTTTGCAATGAGCGATTTTTGAATAATGATAATTTTTTTTGCTTTCCGGACGAGTTTGGTATACAAGTTTTTGTATTTTTTTATAATTAGTCAGGTCAATAACGTTACTGGTTTTGCAAGCTAACTTATACAGGTCATTTTTTCGGTATGAAGAGATTATCAGGCTATTAGACATCCAGGGCCATATAAGGGTAGTTTTTCGGTTTGATTTACAAACTGGAAAGGTTGGACTGATATGATCACTCGGTCCCTTTTTAGAACCATTTGTGGCTGAATTAACATCCTGACATTCCAAAACTTTGGACCAGTCGAAGGATTTCAAACGATCCGTGAACCGGTTCATATTCACAGTATTATATATTCTATTATACGTAGGAGTATTAGTTCTAGAAGGTTGAGTAGCTGGTAGGGAGGATAGGGAGAGATAGGTTGGAAAGTGATCTGACAGGTCAGAAAATATAATTTTGGAGGACAGGTGGTTTCTCAGGGAAGTGTATACAAAAATGTTGTCAATTACAGTAGCTGTAGACCTCATAGGATAAACTCTAGTAGGAAAAAGGATTGTGGGAAGAAGACCACTTGAGGTGAATGTTTCAAAGAAGGTATCACAATCATTATTACTGCTAACATTTAGTAAATCACAATTGAAATACCCAAAAACTATTGCCTTCTTTTGTGGTAAATTAATAAAACTAGAAAAATCATCAAACAGATTACAAAAGAAAGGGGTCGGAAATGAGGTGGGTTTATAAAATAATGAAAAAATAAAAGAATTCTCGTCAACACTTATGTCTACGATTATTGAATAAATGCATTTATTATTTATAGGTTACGAGAATAAGGATTCACAGTCTAATAATCTGGTGAATTTCAGACTTGACCGAATGTAAAGAGAAATGCCGCCAGAGGACTTGGTAAATTTTCTTTCAATATGAATAGCTTGAAAGCCAGGGAGGGAAAATTCATTATTGTCATCAATTTCTCAAAGCCACGTTTCCGTTATTCCAATTACGTTGAAAGGGCAGTAACCATTAATTAAAATTAAGTCTTTAAAATTAGCCCACTTATCCCGTATACTTCTGATGTTAAAGCAAATTATATTAAGTTTGGTCTCTTCCATTAGCTTAGGTTTCACATTTTTCACATAATCATAAGTGTCGAGATATTCACGGTTAATTTGGTTTAAAGGGCTATCGAGGCTAGCTAAGGGGCTGGTGGGCAAATTATTTTGGTCATCGTAATTATTAAAAACAACATTATTGCAAAGTGATAAATTCGTGAGAAACGTAAAATCTTGTATATTACACATTTAAATATCCATTGTGGTCTGAGTTTCATCATCTCCTTGATTAGAATATTGGAAATCTTCTTCTGCCGACGAAATATCATTGGTGGTACTTTTGGACTGTGATGGAAAGTTTGCATTTTTTTCTTAGATTTCTTGCCTTTGACTAGGGCAGTGGCACCGACTACCGTCTTGGAGGTTGTGGCACTGTCAGAGCCTATATTAATTTGATTTGCAGTTGAGTCTACAGGCTTAACTAGCTTTGATGTGGAATCTATGTCCTTTTTCATGGAGGATAATTGAGCTATAGCTGTTTGTAAGATGTCATCACCTAGGAGTTTAGTGGTAGATTTCTTCTTGAGAGTATTTTTGGTTTCCTCAGCTTCATTACTAACCTCAATTAAGTGACTGACTGTGAGATAAGTTGTAAGCCTTTGCCATTCTTGGCTACTTTTAGATGAATCTTTTGGAGGGCAAGATATTGATTTAAACTTAGGTAAGGGATGGGGGACTAACCAGAACCTTGAGTATGAACATTATTTGCCTCTTTTGGAAATGATACTGTCTTTGCATCTTCTACAGCAATTGTTGCTTGGCTTCTACTGGGCCGATGGGGTATGGGCTGCCAAGGGATTCTTGCAGCTACAACTGAGTAGGGTAGATTCATTTTATCAGATGTTCTAAGGGTTAAGAATCGCTTTTGGTAAGCCGGGCGAGATTGGTTCTGGAGGGCTATGTGTCCCTTACGGTTACAATTTCTGCAGAAAGGGTCTGACTCAGGGCATTCACTAATTGCGAGGCCTGTTTTCCCACACTTAAGGCAAGACGGATGGACTGTTTTCAGTGTTTTTTTTTTTTGCTGTGGACGTGGGCCAGACAAGTGGAGCATTGTAGGGGCTTCGGCTTATAAATTTTGTAAAAAAGGGACATACCGTACAAGAATATTTCTCTACTTAGCTCAACTTTGCAGGAAATGAGGATTGAACGGCTTGGGTGAAGAAAACCTTCTTTGTTTAAACCTAGCCTTATAGCAGTTGAAGGATTGATGAGAAGGCCTAAATAATCTATTTGTTCAGTTTGTATTTCCTCCACTTTTATCAAAACCATACAGCACATACTTGTGTAACTATTCCACATCTTTTTTTGTGGCTAAAATTTTTGAGCCATCAAGAATTATTTCTTTGGATTTTGACAGGACATGGTCTGCCGCCTGGGAAGACGTAAAGTAAATATCAATAGACTCGTCCTGCTTGAAAAAAAGTTCAAAATTTACCTTGGTGATCAGAAAGACAGCTTTCCTAATTTGCATTATTCGATCTTTTGAAAAGGGTTGGCCATTGGTTTTCTTGATTGAGACAGTATAATAATTGGGGTAATCGTTAGCACTAGTTTCTGGGACACTTGAAGAGAGGGGTTGCTCTGTCACTGGTGAACGAGTTTCATCCTTTTTCCTCTTTTTGCCAGGCGTCTCACCTCTTTCATTAGAGTTAGTTTCGGCTAAGGCCTGAATTCCTGAAAAGTAGCTAACTGTTTTGGATCGCGTAGTTTGGGGGGGGGGTTCTAGGAAGAGTTTTAGAGGTAGGTTGAAATGGTGACTGGCTAATGGTTTCAGTGGAAGTATCCTTCTCTGGTGGTAGCCTTAGGGGTTTTTTCCCCTTTATTTATTCCGACGAGACACTGCAGATTCATGAACTGTTAAT
Source organism: Artemia franciscana (assembly GCF_032884065.1). Classification (NCBI taxonomy): domain Eukaryota; kingdom Metazoa; phylum Arthropoda; class Branchiopoda; order Anostraca; family Artemiidae; genus Artemia; species Artemia franciscana. The sequence continues at coordinate 45,381,022 of NC_088869.1, forward strand.
CAGTCTTAATTCAAGGTTACTTTAAGAAAAGTAAATATGACAGTTTTTAATCAGCGATAAAACCAATATATTCAATTATATACTATGATAAATAATAACTTACTTTGTATGAAGTGAGCAATCCCTCACAATTAAATCCACAAGTTAGTTGCGCAATCTAACACAGTACAGTACAAAAAATAATCCGATTAGGTTCATAAGCTAGTTCCTTTTAGTTCAGATACTAAACTCATACTGGATACTAAACTCATACTGAAAATGACGTATGAAAATGACGTATGTTGTTAAAAATTGTTGAAAATTTCCCACAAAATTAGTTTTTTCGAAAAATTTTTAAGAGCTATATTAAACTAAAAATGAGAAGGAATAATTTTTCCTCTGAAAATAAGCGATTCAAACTCAAAACGAGGAGAAATAATAATTAGTAGGGCTGATGCTCCGCCCCATGCCTTCTGAAGAACAGAACATAATTTGCAAATAAATTTGGGAATTTAACACACCTAGATGGGTTTTTTTCACAATAGGTAATTCAGCAGATTTAGGAATATTAAATATCTTTCCCAAATGAATTATTAAGGTAGGGATAGTCTTTCAAAACACGGAACCTAATCGATATTAAGTGGTCCCTTGGTGGATATCTTAGAAAATCGAAGTCTTCCTTTCGTTATACTTTATTGAAATGAAAAGTAAACACTAAGATGACATTTGAACAATGCGTAGGAAATTGTCAATTTTATTTATATTAAAAAACACAAGTTAGTACGATTCCACAGAGTTTGAATGTCTGTTTGAGGTAAGTCGTGTTCTCTTAGGAGAAACTATTCTTTTAGTTAAACACCCTTTGAACTAGAAAATTCACGCTCTTTTTCTGTGCCGAGGCTACTTCTCATCTGATAAAACGACATAACGATTGCTGTCGACAAAATCAAAATTAAGAAATTTTCCTTGGAAGACTAAAATTCCCACGTACAATAAGTCGCATGACCAAAAGTGAGATTAATATCCTCCATAATTTGTTTTTGTAGAACTAAGCCATTTAAGAAATAAAATGAAATAAATCAATACCATTAGAACCATGGTCATTTTACAGATTAAAATTATTTTCTAGTCTTAGTGACAATCCTCATACCCATTTTGCCAACGCTTTTGATCAGTAAAAATCCAGTAAAGCCAGCTTCATCGTCGTGTTATTTGATACTCAGAAATGAGTCGAGTTTCGAAAGGAACAGTTCTGCTTTTTCGCTGGTCGAAATGTCTGTCCAGTGATAAATGATTACATTTTTGCCTGTTTTTTTTTACGGTTTATTCGAAGTATATGAAGTCTTTTTAGTTCTTCAAAACCTAATATTTATTTTCAGAGCACATAGAGCCAAGCCATTGATATTGAAAAAATTACCCATGATTGTTTTTTCTTTGCAAATCTGATCATCTACGGGACTGACATTCTCTTTCAAGATAGAAGCTGATGCCACGACCTATATGATTTTCATCTCTATAATGAATATATATTTCTTTATTATTCAAAAGGTGCTGCTTAAAAAGATCGATTTTTGACACTTAGTATGCAATACTCTCAAATGTGTCTTCAAATATTGTCGGGCATGGGATAGTAGAATAGACCCTCACCCCCTAAGAACTGTCTGAGAAACAATTCAGAATAAAGACTTGTGTAAGTACATCAAGCTTGTTTGGATGAAACTATTTTAGTTATTTTGTTCTTTATAAATCACAGAAAAAATTTATCCACAGCAAGGAAACGTTTTCTGGCAACATTAAAGATATTACAAATGAAAAAAAGTATTTACACGAGACGTAGAGAGTAAATAAGTTTTTTCAACTGAAAGTAAGGATCAACATTAAAACTCAAACGATTATAAACTATTACGTATATAAAAGGAGGATTGCCCCCTCATCAACAGCTTGCTCTTTACACTAAAGTTTTTGAGTATTTTTTAAAAAAAAGCTTTTTTTGTTCTAATTAAGCGAGCCTCATGCTTCAGGAGTCGTTCTTATGGAATTAGGACAAATATATAGTATTTGTTATTGGGAAGTAGCGTAAAGAGCAAGATGTTGATACGGGGGTGACCCCCCTCAAAAAGTAACAGTTTCCGTCTGTTTTATGTTTTAATGTTGCTCCTTATTCTCAGCTGAAAAAAACATGCTTTTTTTAATTAATTTCTGATCATTTTCTAAGTAATGTCAGGAAATCTGGCTCCACCTCCGTGCAAATATCCCTCCTCCCGATGGATATATCCTCCGAACAATTCAATTATAGTTAAAATTTACCCCAGACAATTATCCTTGATATATCCACCCGTGAAATTGAGTCGGCAAAGTTAAAGCAAGACAAAGAAGAATTTCGCATAGAAATTCTGGCAATTTACCACAAATGTAAAATTTTCCCTAAAAATTCAGCATCTGGAAGCTCCCCCCCCCCACACCTTGCAAAATTATCCCTGTGGAAAATACCTCAGCAGAAAGTTTCGTCTCACCACCCGAAAAAAAGTATGCATGCTTCCCAATAACAAATACTATATATAAGCAAAGGGCAAATTTTATAACTTAAAGATATTTCCCCAGGAACTTTGGGGGGAGGGGGTCTTGTTTTCTCCAAAGACGTAGCTATTCGGGTTTTCAACTAAGCTGAACAAAGTGGCTATTTAAAAAAAATATCAAACGACTTTGAGAAAAAAGGGCGTAGGAGGGGGCCTAGTTGCCTCCAATCTTTTTGGTCACTTGAAAATGGAACTAGCACTTTTAATTTCCGTTCTAATGAGCTCTTTCCTGATAGTCTAGGCTGGGTCGGCAAGATCACCCCTGGGGAAAAAAAACACCCATCCGTGGTCTTTCTTCAAGCAAAAATACAAAATTCCACATTTTTGCAGATAGGAGCTTGAAACCTGTAAAGTAATGTTCTCTGATACATTCAATATGATGGTGTGATTTTCATTGAGATTGTATAACTTTTAGTGGGTATCCCACCCCCCTTTGTCAAAAATCAGGCAAATTTTCTTTGCAATTTTTTCAATTTTTCTTTTCCCTTTGATAGGTAAGACTAAACTTAATGAATTGGAATCATTAAACTGAATGTTTGGAATCAGCATAATAAGCCTGTTCTTATGAAATATCTATCGGCATCAAAATTCTATTTTTTATAGTTCGGTTACTTTTGATCTGGGTCATTCCTTGCTTACAATTTGTTCCCACGAACTGTTTGAAAATTAAACAAGATTATTGAACCAAGAGGTTTTGTCAATGCAATTGAATTTTCTACATACTCCAAAAGAAAGAATTTTATAGTTTGAAGACAGTGATGAAAATAAGGGTCTTCTTTCAACAATATTACATAAAAGATACCAATTTTTCTAAGCGAAAGAGCGGCATTAAAACTTAATTTACTGAGAAATCATTAATTGGCTTACATTTTCAGGTCATTCCGTGTTTAGGGGGGAGGGGGCTTCATAGTCCTTGTTTAAAATGCTGATTTTTGCATTAAAGCTATAGATTTTGTTACTGAAAGCGCTTATGAGAACAAAAAATATAGTTTATGGCAAATTATAGTATTTGTTTCCCAATTCTTGAATCGCCTTTCAAAGCATTTGAACTTAAGTTTTGTTGTTTAAAGAAAATGCTTAACTATAAGCTCTTCCATTATTTTTCTGGTTACCCTTCCATTCCGCTCTTTTTCTATACATTCTTCCATTCCTTTCATTCTTTCCATTTTTATAGCATGCCCAGGGCTACCTAAATATAAGGAGGACTAACGCTCTTTATTCCACATTCTTTACATCAGATTTGAACATTGAAGTTCATCTCAAGTTTCTTCGTGTTTTACAAAATAATGCCATGCGTATTTTAACAAATGAAAGTAGTATCACTTCAGAAAGGACAATTTACGGACGCATTAAAATTATTCCAATGCATGACTTATTTTCCTTAGTATTTTTTATTTTTATTTTATCAGTCCCTGAAAAAATAAATAAAGACAATTATAATAAATATGAGGGAACCTACGGCTCTTTTCACCCGTCTCTTCTTTTCATTGAAGTTTAACAATTGTCAATTCTCAAAAAACAAAAATAATCCCTAAAAAAGGGACAGCTCCAAGAAATTCTATTCTAGGAGGGGGTCTGAAGCGTTAAACATGGTTTTTAAGTTGAGTTTTCTTTATTTTTCAAGAAAGATCATCTGAGATACATTACTCCTGAGGAATACCCGCAGCTCTTTTGAATGTGCGCAAGTAAACATACGAATCAAAATTCAAGGTTGTTTTTAAGGTTATCTATAAACAAAAAGAGGAACTTTTTATTTGGCTTATCTAACGAAAACAATTCTATATTTTTTGCTATTTTTTTTTTCAGGAAAAAGGCCAATGGAGGCATCTTTGAAAGGAACTGAACTCATTATATTTGACCCCACACAAGGTGGAATCGAACCAATGATAACAACACAGGATGAAATAAGCTTCATGATGAAGACAAGAAAAGCTTCGGGTGCAATACTGCTTGCAGGTAAATATTGAAGGGAAGGGAGATATATATATATATATATATATATATATATATATATATATATATATATATATATATATATATATATATATATATATATATATATATATATATATATATATATATATATATATATATATATATATATATATATATAACCACACTGAAGCAGTTCATTTACCACACCGTCAGCACCTCGTGCCTCATTATTATTTAATTCTTTTAGTACTGCCGCTAATTCTTCCTCACAAAATAAATATTCCTTCTCATCCACGGTATCACAAAGTTTTTCAGTTTCCTTCGTATCTTTTCCTGTAACTCTATTCCAGTTTAGGGAATCTTCTAAAGGATCTGTCCATCTTTCTTTAACTCTTTCCTTATTACTAATTGTGGCCCCGCTCCTATGTTTAAGTGGAAAAAGTCTGGATTGACTACTCCCTCTCAATTTATTAACATGCCAGTGCAATATTTTACTGTTATGTCGTCTAGCTGCATCTTCCAAATCCGTGGCAATTTCATCCATGGTCTGCACTTCACACCTTCCTAGTGCATTTTTTAGTATTTTCTCCAGTTTTTTACATTTTATTTTTACATACGATCTATCACTCAGATAATTCTTGTACAAACCCCTCCCCTCTTTATTAAACATAAAGATTATTCACTAATGTTCATAGCTGCGGTCCTAACTTTCTTCTCAAGACGCCATCAGCAACCTCACGAATTATTTTCCCAAAATTAATCTGTCAATTTTCTACATTGTCAGATTTTTAACTCTCCAATTCAATATCCAAATGTTTCTGAAATTTTCTCTCGAATTCTCATCCTGGAGTAAACCAACGTCATAACATCCCAGGAGGTAGTTACCCTTTCGAAATTTCAGCTTTAAATCAACCCTAGCCACTACTAGATGCTGACCTTTCAGAGGCGATGCTATAGCGCTGCCTATGGTATAAGGCCATACGGCTCCAATCTTTTACTATTTCTTTTCCTCACAGGCAGTTCGTAAGCAAGAAGTCGTCATATAAACTTTAGAGGGGCTCATTTGATTGGAAATCGGAAGTTCTAGTACCCTTTAAGGGTCAAAAATGATCAAAGGGCAACTTGCCCCCCCCCCCCCCCCACGCCCTTTTCCCCACACACACCCACTTAAATTTAGAGATATAAATTATGTAAAACAGTTCAAAGATCAAACAACAAAAACTCCGGGGTCTACATAACCCCCAGGGCCCGGGGACAGGTGTTGTAAGTTATGCCCTGGGCGCATATATAGTTTTTATAGGAGGGATACTCGTAGAAACTTCAGAGAGGACTCATTTGATTGGAAATTGCCTAGAGAGAAGTTGTAACTTATGTCCTGGGGGCATATAAAGTTTTTACGGAAGAAGTGGTTCTATAAACCTCAGAGGGGGAATCAAATGATTAAAAATTGAAAGTTCTAGTTAACTTTTTAAGAGTCCAAAGAGATCAGAGGTCAACTAGCCCCACGCCCTACGCCATTTTTTTCCGAACCCATCCAGTAAAAATTTGGTATACCCATTTTATTGAGGATAGTTCAAACATTTGATAACAAAAACTCCAGGGTCAACAAAACGCCCTAGAGCCCATTGACAAGTGTTTTAAGCAATGCCCCGGGGGTATATAAGTTTTTTTTTATGAAAGGTTGGTCGTATAAAGTCCAGAATTAGTTCATTTGATAGGAAATTGAAACCCAGTTACCTTTTTATGAGTCAAAAGAGATCGGAGTGTATTTATCATCAACCCCCCTACACTCTCTTTTTCTTAAATCTATCCAATGCATAACGAAACTTCGGGTCAACTTAACCTCCCAGAGCGTGGCGCAACTAGAGACTGTAACTTCTACCCCGGGGGTACATAAGGTTTTAAAGAAGAGGCTATCGTCTTAACTTCGGAGGGGACTCAAATGCTTAGAAATTCAAAGCTCTAGTTCTTTTTTTAAGACCCAAAAGTGATCCAATGGTAAATAGCCCCCCACCAACCCTCTTTCCTCTAAATGCGTCTTATCGAATTTTTACATTACCATTTTGTTCAAAATTGACCAAAAATCGACTCCAGGGATAACATAGCCCCCTTGAGCCTGCGGGCGAGTGTCGTTAGTTATGCCCCCGGGCATAAAAGTTTTTATGGAAGGGATGGCAGTATAAACTTCATAGGGGCTTATTCGATTGTAAATCAGAATTTCTAGTACCCTTTTTAAGATTTGAAAGTGACCAAAGGTCTATTAGCCCCCCTAGGCGCTTTTTCCCCAAACGCATCCAATCAAAATTTTGAGACAGATATCTTTTTCAAAATAGTTTAAACTTAAAATAACAAAAACTCCAGGTTTCATGCAACCCCCCTAGAGCCAATAGGCAAGTCTTGTAAGTTATGCACCAGGGGCATATAAATTTTTTCCGTAAGGGATGGCGGTATAAACTTCAGAGGTGGCTTATTTGATTGGGAATTGAAATTTCTAGTTACCTTTTTATGAGTAAAAAGTGAACGGAAGACATCCTCCCCCACACACACCGTCTTTTCTCCAAACGCTTTTAATCAAAATTTTTAGATAATCATTTTTTTAAATAGGCCAACATTCAGATAACAAAAATTTTAGGTCAATATCCCCCTCCCCCCAGAACGGAAGAGGATCTTCATATGGAAGAGGTATTCTTCGGATGGGACTCACATGACTAGAAATCTAAAGTTCTTGTTCCCTTTTTGAGTCAAAAGTAATCTGATGGAAACTAGCCCCTCCCTCCACCAAGTGTCTTTTCCCAAAACACTTTCAATCAAATTTTGAGATTTTCATTTTGTCCAAAATAGACTAAAGATCAATATAATAGAAACTCCAGGGTTCCCACAGCCCCCCAGAACCGGGGGCAAGTGTTGTAAATTATTCTCCGGGGCATATAAGATTTTTATTGAAAGAATGACCATATAAATTTTTTTGAGGGCCCATTCTAATTGAAATTAAAAGTTCTAGTTCCCGTTTTAAGAGTCAAAAGAGACCAAGGGCAACTAGTCCTCCTTCCTTCTTTATCCCCAAATCCATCTGATCGAATTTTTTGGATAGCCATTTTATTAAGAAATAAGTCAAAATATCAGATAACAAAAACTCCAGGTTCAACACTACTTCCTATAGACCTGGAATAAGTGTTGTATGTGACGTCCGGGGGGAGGGGCATATAAGGTTCTTATACGAGGATTTTAAAAAATAGCTTTACTATCAGATAAACCAAACCCCCACCCTCACTCAAAAAATGTATGAACGATATTTTATTCTAAAATTTAAGGCAACTCATCCCTGGCCCTCTTCGAACCAACCACCCCCCAAAAAAAACAGTCATTGACAATATTTAATTCCAAAAATTATGGGAGCTGGCCCCTATCCTACAAGGCCCGATACCCCTGCCTTCCCCAAAAGATTATCAATGATAAATCATGGGAACTGACCCTGGCCCTCTTTCTATGACCCAACCCCCAAAAATATTAACAAAATTTTATTCCAAAAACCATGTAGCCTTCCCCTGGCCGTGCCTCCATGACACCCCCCCTGACCAAAAATATTAATAAAATTCTATTTCAAATATCATGGGAATTCCGTTTAATTTTATAAGCTCTTTCCAAAACTATCCCAGACAGCTATATTCTTCCCTACGAACAAGGGTATGGCTACCGCCTCTTTCCCTAACGGTAAAAGCATTAGGCCTACTACATATTTGGCGCTTTACTAAATGGATTATATTAAAATATTCTATTTTGTATTTATTACAACATTCAAAACAAAAATGATAATTACAGTAAATCTAGACCAGGATTTACGAATAGGCCCACTAGGCCCTGTTGCTTTCACTCTTCCCAAAGATTTGGGAATTTCCTCGAACGTATTGAAAAAACGGAGCGGCAAAAACGCTTGGGCCTAGAGGCGTCAAATGTCTAAATTCAGCCCCGGGTGAAACAAAATCTTTAACTGTTGAGCTTTCAGCAATTAATATCATTATATATCAATTCAGTTAATTTTATTAGTTTTTGCCCAAACTGTTAATTTATTTTGAAATAAAAAATTATTTTTAAACAGATAATTTTGAAAAAATTGAAACTTTGGCAATAAAAAACGAGATTTTTTTTCGGAATAGCAAAATATTTTTGTCTGTTTTAAGCTTGATTTGCATATTCAATTTAAGCTTTACTCGTTTTAGTATTTATTTATTAATTTATATTAGTACCTTTTGTATGTTGTTTGATATGATTGTTTATTTAATTTCTGTTCGTTTTGTGTTTCATTTATTCTTTAATAGTAATTTCTGCTCATTACAAGTTTGAGCTATTGTAGGTTTCTATTTCTTCTGATCTTAAGTTTAATACGGCCTTTACTTTTCTTTACAAAACTTCTTTTTCGGAAAGTTTTTTTTAGTTAATACTTATAACATCAATATCAGCACTACTATGTACCCTGGTATCTTGTATTGATCCTGCCAGTCTTCGATTTAATACCCTGTTAACTTATGGGCTATTTCATGACCAAATACTGTGTAGGTTATAGCTAGATTTTTATACCTACAAAATTGTAGCAGTCTAAAGCCATTACTTTTTTCTTTCCCTACAAAAAATTAACCTATGTTACGGTACTATCCATCCCTATTTCAACCAGCCTGGGTGTTTAAATATCCTACTAAAAACGCCAGGTCCTCTCAAGTCTACACCGAAGTGCTTAAGCCGGCTTAGAACCGAAAAGCGAAGAGTCCCTGGGACCTCCAGTATGAATGAAGAATTTGCACAATTCTGGGCCCATCTTGGTCACAACATGGTTTTCAGCATTGGATGATAATTTTCTATCAACAAGAGTCAAAATCCTGCACAGACAATTTCAAGCCTATTACCATTGATCATTATATAATCATGCCTACAATTATTACGCTAATACAGAGAGGTAAGCTATAGTAGATAAACTAGCTAGGAAGAGGTTTTTCAGCCCGAATCTCGTGCGAATGCTGAGTCGTTTGAAACTTTCCTCGAGGGGCGCCATTCTTCAACTGGGAATAGAGTTGACAGCAAGGTCCCCAGTATTGCAGGTACCCCAACAGGTTTAAAATAGCCCTTTACATAGGCTGTTGTCCATAGATCTCGTCTGTTGACAGTCTGGATATACACATTATGTTTCAAATTGACTCGACATACCCCTCAACAATTCTTGAAAATTTCTCCTTAATACCCTTAGGCTTAGTAATAGTATTAGTAGTAGCAGTAGAAGTATTATTACTAGTAATTATAGGGTCCATTACGTTGGCTCAATATCCCCTGATGCTCCCCTTATGTATCTCCTAGCATATTCTGAAACGTTTGAATCTTTATACTCTAAGCTATTCCCGAGATACATCTGTTAAGCCCTTTTAATGTTTTACATCCCAATAACAGGACACATATTGTCCTTTGGTCAATTAATCTTCCTTTAAAGTATTAACAGAAAGTTCCAAATTAATACTCCAAGTGATCGCTGAAAAAGCCCTTTTGACAATCTGCTTGCACATAGTATGTTCTGATTTGGTCCAGTTTTCCCCTTAATATTCTCTTAAATATCCAACTTCATACACTTAGCCTTATTACTACTCGTATCATACCAACTGTACTAGAAGTAGAAGCAGCAGTGTTAGTAGTAGTAGGGGTCGTAGTAGAACTTGTGTATTTCCTTCTGGTCAGTTGAACTTCCCCCTAATCATGCCATGGAAGAAATTACCGTGGGAAAAATTTGATACGTTAAGGTTTCCTTAAGATATTGCGGCACCTTTTTGACAATCTTTATGCAAATATCAGGTTTTGATTTAGTTTGGCTTTTCCCTCAACTCTACCCCAAATTTTAACCTCAGTATCCTTAGTCTTAGCAGTAGTTCCTACGGAAGCAATGGTAGTAGCAGTAGTAACAACAGTAGGAGTAGTAGTAGTTGTACTAGCGCGCAAATTCTGTATTCTTGTACACTTGATTATCCCTCTCATTACTCCCTAAAACTCAATTCCCTTAGTCATTCCTGAGTTACGCCCTTTTGATAACCTGTGTGCACAAAATGCACTTTGATTTAGTTCAGCACACCTCTTAACATTCTCCCAAAACTCAACCTGAATGTCCTTGATGTTTTTGAACACTAAGGGTCAAACATTACCTCTTTGCTAATTGCAAATACGGTATGGAAAAACGAGCAAATTGAATAGCTTATAACGCTTGCCCCGAGGGCTGCGGGTTGGGAGGCTCATACCCCCAGAAACAAAGTTTCTACGCCTTTCATCTATGTTAATTAAAATGGCTAACTCAAAATTTTGATTGGATGCATTTGGGGAATTAATGGGCGTGAGGTGAGGCTGGTGGCCTTTTGATCACTTTTGACTCTTAAAAGGGGCACCAGAACTTTCAATTTCTAATCAAATGAGCTCCTTCGAAAGTTTCAACGACAACTCCTTCTATACGAAGTGCCTTGGTGAGAAAAATACGTCACTCGCACTATTGTGCTGTCTATTACGATTACAACTGTCTCCGTTGCTACCAGACAGTGAGAAACAACTTTTCGTCATATTTTATTGTGCTGAGATTTTGCAGGACTTGCGTTGCGCCAGATATACAACAGTGCCCATTTGAAGAACTTGAGTTGGCTCCAAAGCTCTAAAATGGCTGCTAAATCCCGCCTTTCCAGCCGCTACTCAATCTTCAAAAGTTTGGAATCAGATTTGTAATTATTATAGTCTCCCAAAATTTGGCCATACAGACACTAATAGGTTCTCTACCAAAAACCACTTTTCAAATCTTCTAGCAGAGAATAAGGCTCGTGAAGCTCTGTGAAAAACTCCACATGAAATTTAGAGGTTTATATGAAAGCAGAAACCACTTGGGGAATCTTAAGACTATGACCTTCCTAGTAACGATGAGTGGAACAGACAAATATCAATAGTGAGGAGTCTCTTCCCGACACAGTAGTAGAAGAGCGATTACAGTCCTTGCTTGATGATTCTTCAAGTGGTATTGAATCAGAGATTTTGCCTATTACGAATATTTCAGAAATTAGGAGACCAATGTTTGTCTCAAAAATAGACGTTTAGAGGTGTTGATCAGTTTTTCGGGTTACACTGCGACAAGCTAATAGCATACCTTCAGCTACTCAGAGCTGCTGGTTGTTGGTAACTTTAAAGCTGCATGCTTCACCTTGGAAAATTAGTTTGGTTTTAAGGCTGGTCATATACGCCGAAAATATACGCTTTATAATTCAGAATATGGTCTTTGAAATTGGATGAAATGATGATATACTGATTGTGGCAGCACATAATGTTTCTCGTGCCTTCGATTCTGGCATCCACCCTCAGCTACTATACTCTGTGAAAAGTAGTGGTCTTGATAGCTCTGTTTTGCTCAAGGTTATTATAAATGTACCTGCTCAGAATGTTTTCGTATCAAGCAAAGCTTCCATTAGAGTGTGTAAAAGTATTGGTCAATGAGGTAAAACGTCACCACCTTTAATAATAACAGTGCTTAAGATACTCGTGAGAAAGTTGCTATGAATTACATATTTCAAGATATATTAAGCGTTTGCCAAACACTGGTATCAATTAAAAAAGATTTGTCTCTCCTTAGTTTCAAATACGGAAACATAGGTTTGTCATTCAATGCATCTAAAAATAAGAACTTTATGTATGGCCGGTCTCATGCTACGACAGAAGGTGTGCAGATAGAAAGTCAAAATGTTTCGTCATCTGCAAGTATTAATTGTCTTGGTCTATCGATCTGTACCAGTATCAAATCGTGACGCAGCCTCCTGCTTGTGCGTCTTGGTGAGGAGCTGTAAAACATATTTGGATTTCTCGTTTGCTGCAAACTTCGATATAACAGATGTATGCTAGAAAGAGCTTTCAGCTCCTTTGTTCACCTTCATGTCATTGCTCTTTCAACTGTCGTAAAAGATTTTTACTCTTGAAACAGGTAGCTGATCGCCACTTCGGCTGAACCGCTAGCCATATCTGAGAGTGACCGTGAAAGATTTTTTGAAAGACTAGATCAGTCTCGTATGTTTTCCCAAGCAATGATTGAGTGTTAGTGCATCTTTTATTTGCATTTGTTTCTGTATGTTTTTTTCTACCTACTCCTTAACTCCTTTTTGCGTCTTCATGGGCAACAAAATTACCATTCATTCTTTCATTTAAATAGGTAAATTTTTATTCTATACAAACGCTGCGAATTGCGTTTTTTTTTTCTTTTTAAGGTTTTTGTAATTTTTTTATTATAATTGATTTTTGAATTAAGATAAAGCTGATGGAGAGTGATGTAAAAGTTAAGAGCCATGAATAATTGAAGAAAAAGTCAACAGAGATTGTCTGAGTGAGAGGCAAAGCTGGCATAAGTATTTCTTCTGAATTCTATAAAAAATATGTCATTTTACTTGTTGATAGATAGTCTATCATCTATCCATCCGTCATAGGATTGAACAAATCCCATAATATATCCTGTAAAATTGGACTTCATTAAATTTTGAAATTCGTTTATTTATTTACTATCCTATTTATTTACATCTGATTATGTTTTCCCCGTCAATTTGAGTCTCGTGGTTTTGGCTTCTTTGAAATACTAACTAATGCTAATACTAACTAATAATAGCTTAGCTCCGGCTCGTGGTTACTTAGCTGCAATTCGCCAGTTTTAGCGTGTTCTCATTATAAGCAAATGTTTTTATCAAATATATTTCACCTCCTTATAAGTGACTAACAAGATTGGAGGGCTGCTAGCCCCCCTCCCAAATCTTTTTTTTCCCTATGACGATTAAGTTTCACTTTTTCTCACAATTCTTTAAGAACGAATTTTGAAACACAAGAGTCGCTGAATTTGAATCATAAATACTTTTAAAGAGCTTTAAGACATTAGTGTAAAGAGCAAGGATTGAGGAATGGGCAACCCCCTTTATATACAGAATAATTTCTATTCGTTTTGAGTTTTAACGTTGATCCCTACTTCTAGCTGGAAAAACTTCCTTTTAAATTCAATTGACTCAAGAGAGAACATTTCTCTGTTAGTCCAAAAATTCATCTGTTTACCCAGAAGATAAATTTGCCTTTGCTTTAGTTTCAAGATGCAAGAGTCTAACACACAAAGGGCTAGTAGTTCGTTCAAGAGCCACTCATTTGCTAGCCACCAACATACTATCAACCTGTTCAGACTGCGTGGGAGGCCTTGTATGTTATCGCCTGGTGACTAGGGCAACCCATATCGATCTTATTTTATCACTAAATTGTTAGAAAACATGTTTGCGTTTTAAAGGATTTATAGTTGAAAGGGAAGTAGTTAAGGCATGGTTAAACTTTTTGTGTCTCTAACGCTATTTAGAAGGAAATGTCGAACTGAAGTTTATTTCATGGGTTTCTTAACAAATAAAATAACTTCTATTCTTAGAAATTTCTGGAAAGATTTTCTTTAATGCAGTCATTTTATTCTCACAAATAGAACAGCCTTAAATCATTCCTTTTTTTAGGAAGTTCTCGAGAGAACTACATATATCTTGGTTTATCGCGTGGAACGATCCAAATAATTTATCGCCGAGACGGGGAGAATGTTATAGACAACAACATAAAACCACTCTCTATTGATCTGGACAATGGTCACTATCATACAATACGCCTTCAAAGAAGGTCTGACGAAATAACTCTCAGCATTGATGGATATTCTACTTACTGGCCTTTAAAAGAATCAAGGGTTTATATGACGTCTTCAAGAATCTATATTGGGGCAATGCATAACGCAGAATATGAATTTGTTCGTGAAATAGATTCATTCGTAGGATGTTTAAAAAAGGTTGGTTGTTGCAATATCTCTCTTAAATTATACGCATGGCCAATGGCCATGGCCAATTTGCGGCTCTTTGAAAAATAAATAAACAAATTATATACTAATTAACAGTTTAATAAATTGAACAACTGTGGAAAAGACTGTAAATTCCAAGAATCATTAAAAGAAATTCAATTTCGAGCTGAAAATTTTAAAATTTTTGTATTTCTTGAAATTTTCTTATAAATCAATCAAAATTGACGTTGTTAACCATAGGTTATGGATTCTCCACTATATTTTCATATGAAAATCGACAGGATTATTTAATGAGAGGATTATTCATCCTGTTCAAATTTAAGAGGTAAACTTGTTCATTCTATAACTTAATATATTTTCTAACTTATTTTTGTTTGTCCCGTTATTACCAACAAACTTTAAGGACTACAAAATTTTTCGTTATAATTTATAACCCAATTAAAAAAACTTTTTTGTTATAATTTTTTTTTAACATTTGTCGTACCAATCATCCAATTCTGACCTTCAAAACCAATATAACTCGTTTTCTTTTCTTTTCCACTGATGTTCTCTTATTTGTCAAATGTGTAATATTTTTAGTTTAACTTTCAAGCACTAACAAAAAGCTTGTTAAGTTTCTGAACTTTCCTTAATTTGATTCCAAATTTGAAAAGGAAATTAATTAAGCCCTAACCAGACCATTGCTATGGTGACTTGTGAAAAGGGAAATCTTCCTTCAAATGTTCATTTCAAACGGATATTATGCCTTGTTCGCTATCTATATGCAATAATACAACTTTGAAATGTAATTATATATTGCTAATCAATTTTCGTCAAGTTATTATATTTTCTGTGCTGTTGAAATACTTCTTTGGAAGATTAATCTAGGAAAAAAAGTTTTTCTGAAGGAAGTAAACAGCGAATTAGAAACTTAAAACGAACAAAAATTATTGTTTCACAACCTTTCTAAAATATGTCTGAACTATGTGGACTATGTGGACTATGAACTATGTGGAAAATGTGGAATTGATTATATTTCTCATTGTTCGTAAGATTATAGAAAACTTACTGAGTAATGTTTACTTTCAGTAATGTAAAGCATTACTTTCAGTAATGCTTTACTGAAAATACAAAGCAATATAGGAGTCATTATACCTTTCCATGATTTACTTTGTCAAACAGTTCGTGGTAACGAACTGTAGTAACGGATCGACCCGGCTCAATAGTAAACGAAACTCTAAAAACGGAATTTCGATGCTAAAAGATATATCAAAACAATCGGATTTTTATGCTGATTTCAAATATATAAGTTTTAGTCTTTGTCAAACAAATATATCAAATTTAGTCTTTGTCATCAAAAGTTACGAGCCTGGGAAAATTTGCCTTATTTTGGAAAATAGGCGGAAACATCCCCTAAAGGTCATATAATCTTAAGGAAAATCACACCATCGCATTCAGCGTATCAGAGAAAACTACAGAAAAAATTTCAAGGTCCAATCTACAAAAATGCGGGATTTCGTATTTTTTGCCAGAAGACAAATCACGGGTGCGTGTTTATTTGTTTGTTTGTTTTTTTTCCCCAGGGGTCATCGTATCGACCAAGTGGTCCTAGAGTGTTGCAAGAGGGCTCATACTAACGGGAATGAAAAGTTCTAGTGCCCTTTTTAAGTGACCGAAAAAATTGGAGGGCACCTAGGCCCCCTCCCACGCTCATTTTTTTCCCAAAGTCAATGGATCAAAATTTTGAGATAACCATTGTGTTCCGCATAGCCGAAAACCATAATATCTATGTCTTTGGGGATGACTTACTCCCCCACAGTCCCTGGAGGAGGGGCTGCAAGTTACTAACTTTGACCAATGTTTACATACAGTAATGGTTATTGGGAAGTGTACCGACGTTTTCAGGGGGATTTTTTGTTTGGGTGTGGGGTTGTGGGGAGGGGGCTATATGGGAGGATCTTTCTTTGGAGGAATATTTCATGGGGGAAGAGAAATTCAATGAAAAGGGCGCAGGATTTTCTAGCATTACTATTAAAAAAAAAACAATGAAAATATAAACATGAAAAAGTTTTTCCAATTGAAAGTAAGGAGAAGCATTAAAACTTAAAACGAACAGAGATTATTACGCATATAAGGGTTTCTAAAAATACTTTAGCATAAAGAGCGAGGTATTTAGAAGGAGATAAATACTTCGCTCTTTATGCTAAATTATTTTTAATAATTTCAACTATTTATTCTACGGCCTTTCTGATTCAGGGGTCATTCTTAAAGAATTGGGACAAAACTTAAGATTTAGTTTGAAGAGCGAGGTATTAACGAGGGGACAAACTCCCTCATATATATAATCAAAAATATAAGAATATAAAAGTTTGTTACGTAAGTTAATTCTTAAGTTACGTATATTTTTTACTAATATAAACGTTTGTTAAAAATTAAAAGTTCTAGTTGCCTTTATAAGTAACCGAAAAAATTGGAGGGCAACTAGGCCTCCTTCCCCACCCCTTATTTCTCAAAATCGTCTGATCAAAACTAAAAGAAAGCCATTTAGCCAAAAAAAAAGAATTAATAGCAAATTTCATTTTAATAATTTATGTACGGAGAGCCAAAATCAGACATGCATTAATTCAAAAACTTTCAGAAATTAAACAAAAAAAACAAGTTTTTTGAAATGAAAGTAAGGAGCGACATTAAAACTTAAAACGAACAGAAATTACTCCTTATATGGAAGGGGCTTTTCCTCCTCGACACCCCGCTCCTTGCGCTAAAGTTTGACTCTTTCTCGCAACTCTACTTTTTAAAACAATAAAAAACTTTAGCGTAAAGAGCGGGGTGTCGAGGAGGAAAAGCCCCTTTCATATAAGGGGTAATTTCTGTTCGTTTTAAGTTTTCATGTCGCTCCTTACTTTCATTTCAAAAAACTTGTTTTTTTTATTTAATTACATTCAGAAACTGGCAATTCTTAAGGTTTACGTTCCCTGTTCAAACACTTGTATGTTATTTTTCTGCAGTCCTTAGGTTTCTTATTTTTCAACGTAAGACGACGTTTTTACGATTATTCAATAGCTAAGATTCAGTTTCATCCATCTTTCAAGTTATATGTTTGAAAGTGGCTTTTAACCTCTTCTTGATTGTAATACAAGCTAAAATCTGGTTGTACGTTGAAAACGAAAAATTCCCTATTTCTCAGCAATTTTGGATTACTCTCTGAGAAAAAGTCTAAGGCTATGTCTTCATCATGGCTTTTTAAGCAAAGTTGCCCTTGCTTTTTTACTTCTTTAGGCAGCTCACGTCTCTATTGGTACTTTTTAAGGGTTAAGAAGACAAACCACGCGTATTTGAAGTGGCCTTTTCCACAAAAAAAAAATTGTTTCTTGATGGACATAAACCTATTTATACTCGGCCGACTTCAACTGAAAAAGTAACAATTAAGACATGACTTAATTAAAATCATCATTCTGCCCCTCCTTCACCCTCATAGTGTCAAACATAGCCCTAAATAATATATTTATTTCTTGTTCTTTGTTAACAGGCATTGTGAAATCCCCCGATCAATAACATCACGGCATTGCGAAAGAATAAGAACAGTTGGGTAAACATATAATTTAAGATTGTCAACGAGAGCTTCAGCAAAAAGTGCTAGTTATATTTTATTTAGCCTTTGGGTTCCTTAATTTGCAACATAATAATTCATCCTTACTTTTAGTTAAAAAAAAACTTGTTATTTTTTATTTAATTTAGTTATCAGAGGCAACGCTATAGAATTTCCTATAGTTAAGACCATACGGCTCCTATGTTTTATTAAATACAAAAAACTAATTTTTTTAGCTGAAAGCAAGGAACGACATTAAAACTTAAAACGAACAGAAATTACCCCGTATATAAAATGGGTTGTCCACTCTGCAATCCCTCGCTCTTTACGCTAAAGCTTTTAATTGTTTTAAAAAGTTGAATTGTGGCAAAGAGTCAAACTTTAGCGTAAAGAGCGAGGGATTGCGGAGGGGACAACCCATTTCATATATGGAGTAATTTCTGTTCGTTTTAAGTTTTAATGTCACTCCTTACTTTCAGCTAAAAACATTAGTTTTTTGTATTTAATTTCTGAACGTTTTTGAATTAATGCATGTTTGGTTGTGGCTCTCCGCACATAAATTATTAAAATGAAATTTATATATTAATTCTGTTTTTGGCTAAATGGCCTTCTCTTAGTTTTGATCAGACGATTTTGAGAAATAAGGGGTGGAGAAGGAGGCCTAGTTGCCCTCCAATTTTTCGGTTACTTAAAAAGGCAACTAGAACTTTTAATTTTTAACGAACGTTTTTATTAGTAAAAAATATACGTAACGTAAGAATTAACTTACGTAACAAACTTTCATAACCTTATATTTTTATTATGTATACGAGGGGGTTTGTACCCTCGTTAATACCTTGCTCTTTACACTAAATCGTAAGTTTTGTCCCAATTCTTTAAGAATGACCCCTGAATCAGAAAGTCCGTAGAATAAATAGTTGAAATTACTAAAAATACTTTAGCATAAAGAGCAAGGTATTTATCTCCTCCTAAATACCTCGCTCTTTATGCTAAAGTATTTTTAGAACCCTTCATATGCGTAATAATCATTGTTCGTTTTAAGTTTCAATGCTACTTCTTCCTTTCATTTGAAAAAAACGTTTTCAAGTTTATTTTTCATTGTTTTCTTATAGTAATGCTAGAGAATCCTGCGCCCTTTTCATTGAATTTTTCTTCCCCCATGACAGATTCCTCCAAGGAAAGATCCTCCAACATAGCCCCCTCTCCTCAGCCCCACCCCCAAACAAAATAAAATCCCCCTGAAAACGTCTGTACACTTCCCAATAACCATTACTATATTTAAACACTGTTCAAAGTTTGTAACTTTCAGCCCCTCCCCCAGGGGTTGTGGGGGAGTAAGTCATCCCCAACAAAATGGAACAAAATGGCTATCTCAAAATTTTGATCCGTTGACTTTGGGAAAAAAAATGAGCGTGGGAGGGGGCCTAGATGCCCTCCAATTTTTTTGGTCACTTAAAAAGGGCACTAGAACTTTTCCTTTCCGTTAGAATGAGCCCTCTTGCGACATTTTAGGACCACTTGGTCGATACGATGGCCCCTGGGAAAAAACAAAAAACAAACAAACAAACAAATAAACACGCACCCTTGATTTGTCTTCTGGCAAAAAATACAAAATTCCACATTTTTGTAGATAGGAGCTTGAAACTTCTACAGTAGGGTTCTCTGATACGCTGAATCTGATGGTGTCATTTTCGTTAAGATCCTACGACTTTTAGGGGGTGTTTTCCCCTATTTTCCTAAATAAGGCAAATTTTCTCAGGCTCGTAACTTTTGATGGGTAAGAATAAACTTGATGAAACTTATATATTTAAAATCAGCATTAAAATGCGATTCTTTTGATGTAGCTATTGATATAGCTACTTTTTTAGAGTTTAAAAAAAAACTTTTAAAAAAACTTAGAGTATTTTTTTATCAATTTTTTAGAGTTTTGGTTACTATTGAGCCGGGTCGCTCCTTACTACAGTTCGTTACCACGAACTGTTTGATTATTTATTTTATCCAGAGACATTCATGTGGAAGGGATATTCGTATAAACTTCAGAGGGGGCTCATTCGATTGGAAATCAGAAGTACTAGGGCTCTTTTGAAGAGTAAAAATGGATCTGAGGGCGACTACCCCCCCAAGCCTTGTTTCCAAATACATCCAATACAAATTTTAAAAATAGCCATTTTGTTAAAAATAGTTCAAAGATCAGATAACAGAAACCTCCCAATGCCCGGGGGTAGGCGTTGTAAGTAATGCTTTGGGGCAAACATGGCTCTCATGGAAGAGATGCTCGTAAAAACTTCTAAGCGGGCTCATTTGATTGGAAATTGAAAGGTCCAGTTCACTTTTTAAGAGTCAAAACAGACTGGAGGGCAAATAGTCCCCCGTGCCCATTTTCCCAAACCCATTTGATAAAATTTTGAGATAGCCATTTTGTTAAAATAGTACAAACTTTAGATAACAAAAAGTGTGGGGCCAACACAAACCGCAGGAGCCTTGGCAAGTGTGTTAAGTTATGCCCCATGGGCATATACGGTATTTACGTAATGGTTGGCCATACGAACTTCAGAGGTGGCTCATTTGATTGAAAACGGAAAGTTCAAACGGACGAAAACGAAAAGTAGCCTTTTTGTGAGTCAGAAGGGATCAAAGGGCATCTACCCTCCCCCCTCCCTCACACACACACCCTTGTTTCTCCAAATGCATTTGATAAAAATTCTGAGATTGCCAGTTTGTTGGGAATAGTCCAACGATCAGATAACAAAAATTTCGGGATCAGTATAATATCCCACCAGAACCCAGGGGAAGGGTTGTAACATATACCCTGGGAGCATTTAAACTTTATGGTAGAATCATATAAACCTTGGAGGGGACTCAAATGCTTAGAAATTGAAAGTTCCGATTTCCTTTTTACGAGTCAAAAGTGATCCGATGTCAACTAGCCCCACCAGACCACTTTTCCCAAGTGCGTCCCATCGAATTTTTTATACTGCTATTTTGTTCAAAATCGACTAAAGATCATATAAAAAAAAAATTCCAGGAATAATACTCCAGTTCGTTCATTGCTCTTAGCCGAATAGAATCGTTTTCCTGCGAGCCCGTTGAAATATAAGTGAATTATACATCTGTTGTGACTTAATAAGCCAAATGTTATTATAATGGATAAGAAAATGGTTTATAAAGGATATTATTACTATAAAAGGTATTATAATTATAATTTATAAAGGATAAAAAGGATCAAGATTCTCACAGTTGTCAGTTCATTCATTGCTCTCAGCCGAATAGCATCGTTTTCGTGAGAGCCCGTTCAAATGTAAGTGAATTTATACACCTGTTGTGACGTAATAAACTAATTGCTATTAATGTATTTGTCTCCTCTGCTGGTGTTACCTAATTTGATCAAACAACTTAAATGGGGAAAACTTCGAAAGAGCATATGAATTTAGAATCCGCTTGTAAATCCACTGATAGTGTGATAATGCATGAATCAATTCAAGGCCTCGCAACGAATATTCAACACATATTATCTACTCTGATAAGCATTAAAGTAGAAATAGAATGACTGAGAAGTGAAATTTTAGAAATCAGAGGTTAAATAAGTAATATATTATCCAGGACCCAAGATTTGGAAAGTTACAAAAAGTCGATGATGTCCATGGTTAAAAAAAAGCTTATTTTATAATGGATAAATAAAAACTTAGTGATTTATCCTTAATCACTAAGCTACACAATGAAGTTAAGGGCCTCCAGCTGTCAGTGAACCGGTCCTATGATAACCCCAGGCTTGGACCCTTATAAAATAAAGTACTCAGCTTATAAAATGCTGACCGATGAAGCAACATCATAGCCTGAAACCTAAAGTGTTTCTCTGAAAGAGGAGGGCTTGGAAAAAATTGGTGAACAATTGCAGAAATTACAGATTCAACGTGAATTCCTGGTCATTGAATGAAATGACAAACTCACTAGAGTCCAACCCCACAACATTAATGATAAGTTTCCGATTTTGCAAGCAAATAAACTACTTCACGATCGAGTTTTTAGGGAAAAAGCCTGCATGGATAATTGCCGGTTATTCTCTAAAGTATATTTATCCGATGATGTGAGCAAGTCTGTCCAAGGTGTCTGCTCATCCCTCCTGAAGAAAAAACGTGAACTTAAACAGAATGGATTTCATTCCTGGATTCCTCCAGTAACCTTACTAATCCTGTGCTATATCGACGAAGTTGGAGAGAAGAAAAAGATGGATTGGTTTCGAATCAAACCAAATTGTCTTTTTTCTTTGTGGGGTCAATTAACGTCACTTAGCTGAGAAGTAAATATTTTCTTTGTGATATATTGATTTTTTTTTTCCCCGATATAGTGTGATTTAAAATTACCTGGGCTCGTAGCTGAATGACATGATATCTTCCGCGAGAATAAATCCATTTAGTATAAGTTTCAGTACTTTTAGTTTTCTGCGGGAAAGGCATGAGGGGGGGGGGGTGGTACTCCTTGGCGTGAGGTCTATACACGATAATGTTTAGTCAAGGTTATGTGATCCCTGCATCCAGGCTGGAAAGAATTGAAAGAAGTTCAGCCCTTTCTACTAATGTATTTCAAACGCCCCTAGCCCATGATAATAATGAAATTTAAACTCTTTTACCCAAACAACCTTGAATAAGTTTATCATTTTTAAAATCTATCAAGGAAAAAATCGACTGTATAAGATAAAAATTAAATACCCCTAAGCTCATAGTATACAGTGATTAAAAAATTATAAAAGTTTGCTGGTTAAATTTTTAGAGCAAGTGAATAAATTTATTATGAAAATGCATTTAAAAAATCTGATTTACGCGAAAAACATCGCTTGGACAGACAAAATCCAGCTACTTCTTCTAGTAGTCGAACTTCTAGTACTCTAAACTACGTTTTGGCCAGCTTTTGTATTTCATCGCATAGGTGCTTCCATCCTGTGCTTTACATGCTTTTTTAGAGCTCTATTGCAAGCTTCAGAGCAATCATTTGCTTTTATTTAGCCACCATTGGAATCTCGATATTTTAAAATGTATTGTCAGAAGTTGTGATGCGTCTGTAGAGAGACTCATAAACTTGGCAATTTTTTAGCGCTTCTGGTGCTCGTAAAGGTGCTTTGGAGCGTCCGCTCGACGTGCTTCCCGTCACCATTGGATTTCCCGTGCTCTAATCTATATCTCCTTTTTCCAGAAGTGCACGATTCTAATGATATTTTCCGTTCAACAGCCCCATTATTTAGTATAATTGCCAGTCAAATGGTGGGGAATACTTTCGGTTGGTGATGCAACTTTTAGAGTAGAGGATTGGCAGAATAGGAGTAGAGTTGTTGTTATGCTGTTTTTATTGTGTTCCTTTTTTTGTCAATGGTCCACGTAGCTCTTTTGTTGAATTAAATATAAAAAAAAATAGTTTTTTTTAACTGAAAGTAAGGAGCGACATTAAAACTTAAAACGAACAGAAATTACTCGGTATATGAAATGGGTTGTCCCCTCCACAATCCCTCGCTCTTTACGCTAAAGTTTTTAATTGTTTTAAAAAGTAGAATTGTGGCAAAGAGTCAAACTTTAGCGTAAAGAGCGAGGGATTGTGGAGGGGACAACCCATTTCATACACCGAGTAATTTCTGTTCGCTTGAAGTTTTAATGTCGCTGCTTACTTTCAGTTAAAAAAAAAATTTCTTATATTTAATTTCTGAACGTTTTTGAATTAATACATGCTTGATTTTGGCTCTCCGCACATAAATTATTAAAATGGAATTTGCATATTAATTCTTGTTTTGGCTAAATGGCTTTCTCTTAGTTTTGATCAGACGATTTTGAGAAATAAGGGGTGGGGAAGGAGGCCTAGTTGCCCTGCAATTTTTCGGTTACTTTAAAAGGCAACTAAAACTTTCAATTTTTAACGAACGTTTTTATTAGTAAAAAATATACGTAACTTAAGAATTAACTTACTTAACAAACTTTTATATTCTTATATTTTTATTATGTATATGAGGGGCTTGTCCCCTCGTTAATACCTCGCTCTTTACATTAAATCTTAAGTTTTGTCCCAATTCTTTAAGAATGATCCCTGAATCAGAAAGGCCGTAGAATGAATAGTTGAAATTACTAAAAATACTTTAGCATAAAGAGCAAGGTATTTATCTCCTCCTAAATACCTCATTCTTTATGCTAAAGTATTTTTAGAACCCCTTATATGCGTAATAATCTCTGTTCGTTTTAAGTTTTAATTCTACTCCTTACTTTCAATTGAAAAAACTTTTTCATGTTTATTTTTTCATTGTTTTTTTATAGTAATGCTAGAAAATCCCGCGCCCTTTTCATTGAATTTCTCTTCCCCCATGACATATTCCTCAAAGGAAAGATCCTCCCACATAGCCCCCTTCCCTCAACTCCGCCCCCAAACCATAAAAATCCCCCTGAAAACGTCTCTACACTTCCGAATAACCATTACTGTATGTCAACACTGGTCAAAGTTTGTAACTTGCAGCCCCTCCCCCAGGGACTGTGGGGAAGTAAGTCACCCCCAAAGACATAGTTATTATGGCTTTCGACTATACAGAACAAAATGGCTATCTAAAAATTTTGATCCGTTGACTGTGGGAAAAAAAATGAGCGTGGGAGGGGGCCTAGGTGCCCTCCAATTTTTTTGGTCACTTAAAAAGGGCACTGAAACTTTTCATTTCCGTTAGAATGAGCCCTTTGGCCACATTCTAGGTCGATACGATGACCCCTGGAAAAAAAAAAAAACAACAAAAAAAAAAACAACAAATAAACACGCACCCGTGATTTGTCTTCTGGCAAAAAATGCGAATCTCCACATTTTTGTAAATAGGAGCTAGAAAATTTTGCTGTAGGTTTCTCTGATACGCTGAATGCGATGGTGCAATTTTTGTTAAGATTCTGTGACCTTTAGGGGGTGTTTCCGCCTACTTTCCAAAATAAGGCAAATTTTCCCAGGCTCGTAACTTTTGATGACAAAGATTAAATTTGATGAAACTTATATATTTAAAATCAGTATGAAAATCTGATTCTTTTGATGTATCTTTTAGCATCAAAGAGTTTCGTTTTAGGGTTTCGGTTACTATTGAGGCGGGTCGCTCCTTACTACAGTTCGTTACCACGAACTGTTTGATATAAACTACTACTACTACTACTACTACTACTAATAATAATAACTCACTGCAGCACCAAGCCGCCTGAGGCCAACACAGCTACGCACGCTCCTCCTCCAACCTAATCTATTTAAAGCCTCCCTCTTTACACCCTCCCAGGAAGTTCCCATTTCCTTTAAATCTTTATTTATGACATCCTCCCAACCCAGACAAGGACGACCTGCTTTCTGTGTAGCCCAAGACGGTTGGCCAAAAAGGACAATCTTCGGTAATCTGTCATCCTTCATCCGTAGAACGTGGCCTAGCCATCTCAACCTTTCTTTCAATATAGCCCCAGAAAGCGGGATTGAACCACACTTTTCGTACAACCTACTGTTTGAAATACGGTCAGTCAGCCGGGTACCCAGAACAATCCGTAGGCAATTTCTCTGGAAAACATCTAGTAAATTTTCATCTGCTTTTCGGAGTGCCCATGCTTCAGAGCCATATTTGACCACTGTCATCACTGTAGCCTCCAATATTCTAATCTTGGTTTGTAGACTTATCTTTCTATTCTTCCAAACTTTTTTTAACTGTGAAAAAACACCCTGGGCCTTAGCTATTCTACTTTTAACATCTTCACTGCTCCCACCATCTTTACTAATAATACTACCAAGGTAAGTGAAGCTCCCAACCTGATCAATCTTTTCGTTACCTAATGTCACCTGTTCATCTTCACTTATTCCTAGCCTTAGTGACTTAGTCTTCTTAACATTAATTTTCAAGCCTATTTTAGCACCCTGAACTCGTAAAACCTCTAAAAATTCATTCATTTTGCTCAAACTTTCATCTAATATGCTTAAATCATCAGCATAATCTAAGTCCTGGAGCGTTCTTCCTCCCCATTTGGTTCCATGGTCTCTAATTTTCTTTCCTGTGCTCCTTAAGACGAAGTCCATCAAAATGATCCATATAAAGGGGGATAGAACACAACCCTGCTTAACTCCTGATTGAATACAAAACCAGTTGGTAACCTCATTTCCTACCTTATCGGCAGCAGTATTATTCTCGTACATAGCGCAAATCACTTTAATGTATTTTTCAGGTATACCATATAACAACAAGACCTTTGTTAACGCTGTTCTATCAACAGAATCAAAAGCTTGCTCATAATCGATAAAATTGAGGACCAAAGGTGTTTGACAACGAAGGGACTTCTCAATTATTAACCTAAGAGTGAAAACATGGTCGACACATCCTCTAACTTTTCTAAAACCGCATTGTTCTTCCCTTAAAACTTTGTCTACAGCATGTCTCAGTCTAAAAAGTATCATATTACTCAGTAATTTGCTACCTACAGAGACCAGACTAATGCCTCGATAATTACAACACTCACTCTTGTCACCTTTCTTATACAGTGGTTTAATTAAGGTTTTCCTAAAATCATTGGGTACTTCCCCTTTTTCAAAAATCATGTTCATAATCTTCAGTAGCTTATTCCTAACCTCAGAGCCACCATATTTAAGAAACTCATTAATCATACTATCAGCAGCTGGGGCCTTATTATTTTTTAATCCTTTTAGTACTGTCGCTAATTCTTCCTCACTAAACAAATCTTACTTCACATCCAAGGTATCACAAACTTTTTCATTTTCATCTATATCTTTTCCTGCAACTGTATCTCGGTTTAGCACATTCTCAAAATGTTCCACCCGTCTTTCTTTAACTTTTTCCTTATCACTAATTGTGGCCCCGTTTCTATCTTTAACTGGGACTAGTCCGGATTGGCTACTCCCTTTCAATTTATTAACATGCCAGTATAATATTTTTCTATTATGCCGTCTAGCCGCATCTTCCAGATCCTCAGCAATTTTATCCATCGCCTCCACTTCACATCTCCTTAGTTCGCATTTTAATGCTTTCTCCACTTTCTTTACATTCCTTTTGTTTTCATACGACCTATCACTCAGATAATTCTTATACAAACCCCTTCTACTCTCTATTAAATCTAAAGCTTTTTCACTAATATTCCTAGTTGCAGTCTTAGCACTCTTCCCTAGGACACCATCAGCAACTTCACAAATTGTTTTTCTGAAATTATTCCATCCATCTTCCACATTGTCAAATTTTAAACTCTCAAGTTTAGTACTCAACTGTTCCTGGAATTTGTTTCTCAAATTTTCATCCTGAAGTCTACCAACATCATAACTTTCCGGGAGGGAGTTACCCTTCCGAAATTTCAGCTTTAAATTAACCTTAGACACTACTAGATGGTGATCTTTACTTTTAACATCAATAACGGCACTTCAATTTATGATTTATCTATCTATATAAAAATAAGTTGTCTGTCTGTGTGTCAGGTGACGTCATGTTTCTGTGTTGACTGACGTCATCAAGTTAGTTGTCGTCATTTTTGCTACGACGGTGACGTCATTCAAGATATTTAAGACATATGTTCACGTAGAAATCTATTAATGTTTAAGTTTAAAATGACTGATGAACTGGCAAAAGCCGATGAAGATGCTCAAAGAGTCTATGCCAAAGAACTTGCTGCTGATAGAGAAAGTCAGAGAAGAAAGCGTGCGGAGGAATCAAAAGAACAGCAAGGAAACAGGCTTGAGGCTGATAGAGAAAGAAAGAACAGAAAGCGTGCCGAGGAATCAAAAGAACAGCAAGGAAACAGGCTTGAGGCTGATAGAGAAAGAAAGAACAGAAAGCGTGCCGAGGAATCAAAAGAACAGCAAGGAAACAGGCTTGAGGCTGATAGAGAAAGAAAGAACAGAAAGCGTGCCGAGGAACTACCAGAGCAACGTGGAAGCAGACTTGCTGCTAAAAGAGAAAGTGAAAAAAGAAGGCGTGCCGAGGAATTACAAGAACAGCAAGAAATCAGGCTTGCTGCTTATAGAGAAAGTAAGAAAAGAAAGCGTGCCGAGGAATCACAAGAACAGCAAGAAATCAGGCTTGCTGCTAATGGAGAAAGTAAGAAAAGAAAGCGTGCCGAGGAATCAGAGCAACCTGAAAGTTATCGCCTGGCATTCAGGTACAACCCAGTCGATGATTATAGCTTGAGTAGATGTGTTCAAATCGGGACAATGTCTAAAATTTGTCCCTATTGCAAGGCCTTGAGATTCAATGGTGAAACAATGGGAATGTGTTGCGCCTCAGGAAAATTTAAACTTCCTCTATTGGCTGCACCACCAGAGCCATTGAAGACTTTCCTTACTGGAACTACGTCAGAATCTAAGCGTTTTTTGTCACAAATCAGAAAATACGACTCATGTTTCCAAATGACGTCGTTTGGAGCCCAAATCGAAAATCCAGATCAATTTATGTCTACTTTCAAAGTAAAAGGGCAAATTTATCATAGAGCAGGGTCCCTTCTACCATTCTCAGGCGAGAATTATAAATTTTTACAATTGTACTTCATCAGTGATAGAAATTCTGAATTGAATGCATGTTGCGAAATTTCTCCCAACGTTGAAAGGACAATCGTTTCCCAATTGCAACATCTTTTCCACGAAAATAATAATATAGTGCGTCTGTTCAAAACAGCCATCGATTTGATGCCTACTGATACGCATAAAATTGTTATTTCCGCTGACAAAACGCCTCCTGGCCAACATGTGCGTAGATACAATGCTCCAACTATCGACGAAGTGGCAATCGTTATGGTCGGTGATCAGTTTTTACCTCGAGATATTATTCTTCATAAGCGAAACGCTCAGTTGTTAAGAATTGCTGAAACTCATCGATGCTACGATGCCCTACAATATCCTATCATTTTTTGGGATGGAGCCGACGGCTATCACTTTAATATTAAATTGATGAATCCAGCCACTAACAAAGAAATGAATAAGAAATGCAGTGCAATGCATTATTATTCCTATAGACTAATGATTCGGCAGTTTGAAGAAAATTATATTTTAAAATGCCGTGAATTGTTTCACCAATTTGTCGTTGATATGTATGCTAAAATTAAATCAGAACGTTTGCTATATATCCGCCTGAATCAGACCAAGCTCCGCTCTGAACAATACATTCATTTGCGAGATGCAGTTATAAATGACGGTAATACCACAAACGTTGTAAGATTAACAATTTTACCTTCGTCATATGCTGGCAGTCCCCGTCATATGCATGAATATGCCCAAGATGCTCTTGCGTATGTTCGTCTCTATGGTCGTCCAGATTTATTTATTACATTTACATGTAATCAATCTTGGGACGAGATACTGCAGCTTTTACTTCAAGGACAATCGGCGGTTCATAGGCATGACATTACGGCCCGTGTCTTCCGGCAAAAGTTGAAATCACTGATTAACTACATAGTAAAACTTGAAGTGTTTGGGTCAGTGCGACGTTGGATGTACTCAGTGGAATGGCAAAAACGAGGTTTGCCACACGCACATATACTAATCTGGCTACATAAAAAAATTACTTCGAACGAAATTGATGATGTGATTTCCGCTGAAATACCTGATAAAAATGTCGATAAGGGGTTACATGATATTATTGTAAAAAATATGATACATGGACCTTGCGGTGCACTGAACGAAAATTCACCATGCATGGCCAAAGGAAGGTGCACAAAGCAATATCCTCGACTTTTAATATCAAACACAATTACTGGCAATGATGGTTACCCACAATATAGAAGAAGATCTACTGAAGATGGCGGTAAAACAGCAATAATAAAGAAGCGTAACGGTACCATCATCGAAGTAGATAACCAGTGGGTTGTTCCATATTCCCCATTATTATCAAAAACATTTAATGCACACATAAACGTTGAATACTGTAACTCCGTAAAGGCAATCAAATACATATGTAAATACGTCAACAAAGGCAGTGACATGGCAGTTTTTGGCTTGCAGCCCGAAATCAAAGATTTCGACGAAATCGTACAATATCAGGCTGGAAGATACGCAGTAATGAAGCTGTTTGGCGAATTCTTTCATTTCCGATACATGAACGTAGTCCAGCTGTTGTTCACTTAGCGGTACATTTACAGAATGGTCAACGTGTTTATTTCACGGAAACCAACGTGCAACAAAGAGTCCTGAATCCACCGGATACAACATTAACAGCTTTTTTTCGCTTTACAAAAATGATTCTTTTGCAAAAAAAACTGCTGTATACTGAAGTGCCTTCGTATTACACGTGGAATGCTAAAAATAAAGTATTTGAATGTCGAAAACAGGGTAAGTCAGTCGACGGCCAACCTACAATCTTCAAAGATACCACGATAGGAAGACTCTACACCGTTCACCCCAATCAACATGAATGCTTCTTTCTACGCCTGCTTTTGGTGAATGTACCCGGTCCGACATCCTTTGAGTATTTGAGAACTGTAAACGGTACTATACATGACACTTACCGTAGTGCATGCCAAGCTCTAAATTTATTGGAGAATGACCAACACTGGGATAACTGCATCAATGACGCGTGCGAAACGTCAACCCCAAGTCAAATTCGTGCATTGTTTGGCATCATTTTAACAACTTGCTCTCCATCAGCTCCTACAGAGTTATGGGAAAAATATAAGTCAAAAATGTCCGAAGATATACTCCATCGAAAACAGTTAGAGACGTCAGATATGACTTTTGATTTTACATCAGAAATTTATAACTACACTTTAGTTATTATAGAAGATTTGTGCGTACGTATGGCAAACAAACCTCTTCAGGATTTGGGAATGCCTTCACCTAACCGTATCGCTGCTGTTTCGACATGTGTAGAATTGGATCGTGAACAAAGTTACAGTACGAGTGATCTATTGTCGTATGTACAAAATAACATTTCCAAGTTAACGTCGGAACAAAAAGACATTTATGATACGATAATGCATTGTGTCGATAAAACATCGACTGGTAAAACATTTGTGATAAAACTGATTCTGGCATCAATTCGATCAAAAAATGATATAGCGTTGGCAATTGCGTCGTCCGGAATAGCCGCAACATTGCTGCCTGGTGGAAGAACTGCTCATTCCGCTTTGAAATTGCCTCTGAATTTGCATTCTACAGAAACTCCCACGTGCAATATTTCCAAATCATCTGGGATGGGTAAAGTATTGCAGCAATGCAAACTTATTATTTGGGATGAGTGCACAATGGCACACAAAAAATCGCTCGAGGCTCTGGATCAATGCTTGAAAGATTTGAGAGGGAAGTCGAAACCCTTTGGCAGCACATTAATATTGCTTGCGGGAGATTTCAGGCAAACATTACCTATAATACCTAGATCAACTCCTGCAGACGAAATGAATGCTTGCATATTAAAATTAACTACAAATATGCGTGTCCGATTGCAAAACGATGACTCTGGTCAAACATTTTCAGATCAATTGCTGGTAATTGGAAACGGAAAGCTCCCAGTAGACTCAATTTCAGGACGTATACAACTACCTGCTGATTTCTGTAATTTAGTGACGTCCAAAAATGAATTGATTGAAAAAGTATTTCCGAATATTCTAAAAAATTATAAAAATAATAAATGGCTAAGTGAAAGAGCGATTCTCGCACCCAAAAATATAGACGTCCACGAAATCAACAATATTGTTTTGACCAAGATTCGAGACCAGGCAGTCCTTTACAAGTCAGTCGACACAGTTTTGGAACCAAATGAAGCGGTTAATTATCCATCTTAATTTTTAAATTCCATAGATCTTTCAGGGTTTCCACCACACGTGCTACAACTAAAAATAGGCGTGCCAATAATACTTTTAAGAAATATAAACCCATCAAAGCTTTGCAATGGCACTCGACTTGCCGTAAAAAAACAATGGAAAACCTAATAGAGGCCACAATCTTGACAGGGCCTTTTGAGGGTGAGGCTGTTCTTATTCCTTGCATTCCCATGATTCCAATGGATCTGCCTTTTCAATTTAAAAGATTGCAATTCCCAATTCGATTAGCATTTGCAATCACCATTAACAAAGCTCAAGGTCAATCATTAGAAAAATGTGGTATAGATCTTAATACTGATTGTTTTTCCCATGGACAATTGTACGTTGCATGTTCGAGGGTCGGTAAACCTGACAATCTATTTATATGCAGCGACAATTGGACAGCGAAGAATGTTCTATATTCGCAAGTTTTACGCAGTTAATTTGTATTGCATCTATCTATCTATCTATCTAATAAAAACGAGTTGTGTGTATGCATGTTTGTTTGTTTGTAAAAAGAGCGTTTGCATATGACGTCATTATTAGTACATACGGCTTTGTATATGCACAGACAATGGGAAAGCCAAGAATGTTGTATATTCGCAATTTTTACGTAGTTTGAAACACATATATAAATCTATCTATATTCACAGGTGGGACACAGGGACACAACTACAATGGCGCGTAACTAATATGGCGCGTAACGACTTACGCGCGCGGGGGGGCTAGGTGTTGGGGTGGCGCGAAGCGCCACCCCAACAGCTAGTATCTTATAAATATCTAAATATAAAATTATCCACCTAGCCTATCTTATATATAAAAAAGAAGAACACATACACATGAACACTAAACAAATAGAACTATTAATCATTATAAATATAGTCCATGT
This sequence comes from Artemia franciscana, assembly GCF_032884065.1. NCBI lineage: Eukaryota > Metazoa > Arthropoda > Branchiopoda > Anostraca > Artemiidae > Artemia > Artemia franciscana. The sequence goes on from NC_088869.1 coordinate 45,413,570, forward strand.
TTTACAAGGTTAAGTCAAAATTTTCACTTGCTTCGTTGCCTCACGATTTATTCTGAGCTTTTTTGGCTTCTTTAATAAACTGCATAATTTGTATTGTAAAATATGCTGAAGAGAAAGAAATAATTGTTAAATAAGGGGATTAAATAGTTAGGCAAGTGAAAACAATAAGGATAAAAAAACAAGAGCATTTTTTCTGAAGAAGCTGTTGCACATTGGGAGGAGAGGTAAGGATGCATGAATATTGTTAAAAAAAAGTGCAAAATTCTTTTTTGCGGAGATTTCTCAATTTATTTAAAAGAAAATAAATAAATCGTTCTGAAGAGAAATCTGGCTAGACTATTGCTTCCGATGCATGGTAAAATAATATGGTATCTTACGTACCGATATGGCACCAAGTGCTAAAAACAAGGGGGCATCCCGTTTCCGCCGCTAGGTGTACACCTCAGAACGTCATGTGTGCTACATAGTTCTGCCATGGTGAGCATAATTCCCGCGACACTTTTGCAGTTTCTGTCACACTTGGTATCTCAGTCACTCTCAGTCCTCAATAAGGACTCGGGGCTATCAGAAATTTTTATTCTAAAGATACAATTTAGGAAGGGTAACTACTTTCCAGGAAGCTGTGACTTTGGTAGACTCCAATATAAAAATTTGGGAGGACGGGAATACTCAAATATGGGGGGGGGGGGGCAGCTGACCCCCATTTTTTTTACATCTGACATTAAATTTATTTTTATATTTTACACTCCTATGGTATACGAGTAGTAAAAAGTTAAAGGAATGGAATTTAACAACTTGATGACACTAATAATTAATCAAATAAAAAAGCACAAGTTGAAACAATAAAAAAAGAAGACTAAGTAATGATGCATGTAGTGAAGTATTGAGGTTTACCTATGAATTTTGTATTCCAATGAACTTAAATCTAAAGGTAGCATGATTCTGAAGATGCGTTATGCGAAGATCGAAAGGCCCGTCAATGGCAAATTGTTTTAAAAAAATACTTTTTGGGATTAGAAGCCCAGTTTAGACTTGACATTTTTTTATCTTAGGATTTTGTAGAGTGATAAATATTTTGCATTATATTGCAACTAATTATAAGCTACAAGTCAAAATTCTTTGCTGAAATTGTTTGTACCTCAAGAAAATTTCAATTTGACCACTTGGTTTCTTGAAAATCCGATAAAAAATAAGTGGATTTCTTAAAGATAAAGAAATTTGTCGATAATTTATTAAAATAATTTTTGAAGGGTTAAAGCTATTTTGGTAAACCCTAAGATTTAACCATACTTTTCTCCTTTTTATGAATTTGCTATGAAGAACAACACTTTGTTAGGAGCTTATAATAAATCATAAATAGAAAATCCCCCTTGAGATTGAGAACCGATGCCTATTGTTTTAAGTAGCACTGATTCTGATGACGTTTTCTTTGCTCAGGTTAACTCTCAGTCACAGTTTAAGGACATACCAGCAGCGATTTCTTTTTCCAAACATGACACACATTTGATACCGTGCGTATAGACCCTGAGAACAATCGGAAGTTTTAACTTCCCCTTGAAAGCGTTTACTTGGGTCCAAACGGACACGATTCCCTCTCTACGTTAAGGTCAGATACCGCTGTCCCCCCTGATTCAATCGAAGTAGTTCTCAAAGCTGCACAGGCGTTCCATATCAAAGCAGTAGAACAGATACAGAAAAGGTTCCATTTCGAAGACAACATTTTCAAATATGCTGAAATGGTTGACCCAGTGTCAGCCCAATCACTTCAGCTTGCCTCTCTGCTACCTTTTGTTAGGAATTATGGACGGGTCCCATGGGACGGAACCAAAGCCGAGCAGGAATAGAGGAGGCAGAGCCTCATCGATATTGAAAACGTCAAAACAATGGATGCCGTGGCCTGCTGGTGTTTGGTATTGGCGAAAAAAAATGCTGCCGGAACAGAATTTGTATCCTAACCTGAAACCGGCAGTATTATTTGTTTCCACCGTTCCATTTTCATGTGTCAATGTCGAGAGGTTTTTCAGTGCTGTAAAAGTAGTAAAAACTGATCGTCAGAATAAATTGAAAGCATAAACTTTGCGGGGGATTCCAAAAACAAATAGGGAATGAAAAGGGCTCAAGAAAGTGTAGAATGTGAAGATGATCAGTTATTTCACCACATTAGGAGGGTGAAAGCTTCAGCCACTATACAAAAAATGTTGAAGACACATCAGAGGAAGATAAGGTCTGATTACGTTTTACAAGATACGATTGAACAGTATCACACATCTTATACTGTAATCTAGATTACAGTATTACATTTCTTTTCTATTTGCTTAATATTATTTGAAGTATATTTGAAGTTCTTTGTATTTACCTTATGATTCAAAAGCATTTGAAACGGCATGACAAGACATTCTATCATGGTAGTGATAGCTAGACTTCAATCTAAGAAGCCAAAATCTGCTAACTTTCAATGATACGGGTAAAATGGGATAGGGAGAAGCGGTTTAGGGAGTAATTAGAAAATGGGAGATTTTTAGGGATTTTGGAACTGAAGATGGGGATTTCTGTGGATTTTTCAACTCTTTATTAGGGATTTAAAAAAATTTTAAAAATGAGAAAGTGGAAACACTGTATCTACTGTGCTCTCAATTTTACTGGGGCTTAGCAACAAGAATTGCAATTAAAAAGTTTTTTTTTCAAACTTTGAAGAATATGAAAATAAACTTCGGTTGCATAAATGAATATCACAAAAACCCAGATTTGAAATCGCTCAGGACAAAGAAAACTATGCTACTAGATACTTCGGCTATGAAAAAACAAGTAAATATTTTCAAAAAGTTTTTACTCGAATTTTCAGTTATTAACTGACCAGCCATGGAAAAGACTATGAGAAGGGATACTGGTGGCGGGCACGGACATTAATGTCGTGACAACCTCGTATGGGCATTTCTGAAACTTGAGTGCAAGAGTTTTCCTTTGAACTGTAGATTTACTTTTGAAAATCTTTAGATACATGCTAGAATCAGCTGCTGGTGATGCATGTGGGGCATTGTTTACTAAAACTCCGTCGTATATATCCCACAAACTGGCTTGAATCTGTTATGGCTGAATCACAGAGACTGTCACGACACTTGTATCTACTGATGCAGATTGCACAGACAACAAGGCCACGTTGATCTCTTTTGCTATTTTACTCTCAACTTAGAGAAGATCGTCAGGGGAGATATTCCTCAAATGCGTATAAAGGTCTGTGACCATCTTGACGGGTGTGACCTGACTAAGGCTTACAAAAATAGAAAGCATTATATCTAGTAAAGCATGCAGAGCATTGTATCAGTCCTTTTTTAGTGCACTGCACCCAAGCAAAAGCCACCCATCAAAGTTCGTTGAACACAGCTCAACAATTAAAAAACCCTCCCCGTTTAACAACTCCCCCTCCTCTTTTAAACAACTTCCATCCCGAACCCATGAACAAAAAATATCCTCCTCGTTCTGATACTATACCCAGCCTCTTAAAATGGGATTAACCATCCCTACTTGTCCTATTTTATAAACAACATTGATTTGCTAACCCCCCCCCCATACAGAAGCCGTATTCCCTCCCTACATGTAGAATGTGGCTTTATACCCTCCCCTCTCTTCACAAACCAACAACTATTCGACAGTCGGAAATCACCATGTCCACCATGGTAATCACAAGACAACAGCCGTCTAACAGATTATCTCCATTCCATTGTAGTTCCCTTCGATGTTAACAATATCCCTGTAAATTACCCGCTGTCCTCCTTTTCTTTCAGGCCCGCTCCGATCCTCCTTTTTAATCATGCTTTCCAAACGAGTCCCAGTCTTCATCCCGAAAAAGTTGGCTCTCCTCCCTAGATTCACGTTCCTCCCACTCCCTTCTGGCCCCCAAAATCAACATAAATAAAACTTTTCGCTTTAGTAACCGTTTTACTTTCCCAAAGTTCCTCGTTACGAACGCCGAAAGCCTGATTTTTGACAAATTGATCGAACTAGAGGCCCTCTGTTAAGTACAGGAATTTTACGTGATTGCCGTAACAGAGGTCCAAGCACAGAACCTTGACCTAGTGAAAATTAATAACCACTCCAAATTCATAAAAATTAGTCCTCATGACCACCCCCTAGGTAAAAAGGGAGGTGGAATTTGTAGGTAATTATCTTTTCCCCAAATTATTTTATGCTCTCAACCTTTCAGATTATGACGAAATCATTTGGGTAAGTGTAAGGCCAAAAGTTTTTTCACAACCTTTTATTTTTATTGTGTTTTGCTGCTTTTTATTACTCTCCAGATCAAAATGCCAAACAAAGACAGCGATTCTACCAGCAACTGCATAGTAGTGCCGACTTTGTCCTCTGCAAATCCCTGAATGTCGGTATTTTCCTAGTAGGTGATGCTAATGATATAAGCTAAATTCCCTTTGCAGTTCCCTCAATTTAAAACATCTAGTAAAAATAGCAACGACCAATGGAAATTTTACCCTTGATTTGATTTGCACGAATTTGCACGCTTTTTACAGCCCACATGTCCCTCTGCCCCCGTTAGGGGGAAACCACCATTTTTGTTTATTAATGAGGCCTCTCTCCAGCTTTAATCATGCTTTTTCTGTTATTGAATTCTCTTATCACCCGATTTTAATGATAGCCTCTTTGAATTTGGATCTTGAATTACTAATGAAAACTGGCTGGCTCTCACAGGGGGAACAATGACATTAATGTTAAAGTCTCTTACTTCCAAAATCTTATCAAAGCAAAATACTTCCCTGATTCCTTCCCTGAGAAAAAAAAGGTAAGAACATGTTCTAATGACTAGCCAATTGAAAAAGCTAATTAGAATTAAAATGAATCTACTTAAGAATGGTAAAACATCCGAAGCTAATTCAATGCGTAAACACATAAAAAAGAAACTTGTCGTAAAAACAAGTTTTTTTTTAACTGAAAGTAAGGAATGACATTAACCTAAAACTTAGAACGAACATAAATTATTCCGTATATGAACGGGACTGTCCCCTCCTCAACGCCCCGCTCTCTACGCTAAAGTTTGACTCTTTCTCACAACTCTACTTTTTAAAACAATAAAAACTATAGCGTAAAAAGCGGGCATTGAGGAGGGGACAGCCCCTTTCATATACGGAATAATTCATGTTCGTTTTAAGTTTTAATGTCGCTCCTTACTTTAAGTCAGTAAAAACTTGTTTTTTTTAATTTAATTTCTTAACGTTTTTGAATTAATGTACGTTTTGATTTTGGCTAACCTTACATGAATAATTAAAACGAAATTTATTTATTAATTTTAATTTTTTTTCGGCTAAATGGATTTCTCAAAGTTTTGATCGGACGAGTTTGAGAAAAAGGGGCGGGTGAGGGGCCTAGTTGCCCTCCAATTTTTGGTTACTTAAAAAGATCACTAGAACATTTAATTTTATTTACGATCGTTTTTATTAGTAATTAAATAAAAAAACAAGTTTTTTTTAGCTGAAAGTAAGGAGCGACATTAAAACTTAAAACGAACAGAAATTACTTCGTATATGAAAGGGGCTGCTTCCTCATCAACGCCCGGCTCTTTACGCTAAAGTGTGACTCTTTCTCTCAGCTCTGCTTTTTAAAACACTAAAAAACTTCTGTTCGTTTTAAGTTTTAATATCGCTCCTTACTTTCAGCTAAAAAAAACCTTGTTTTTTTTATTTAATTTCTGAACGTTTTTGAATCAATATATGTTTTGATTTTGGCTCTCCGCAGAGAAATAATTAACACGAAATTTGCAAGTTTTTTTTTTGGCTAAATGGCTTTCTCATAGTTTTGATCGAATGATTTTGAGAAAAAAGGGAACGGTGGAGGAAGCCTAGTTGCCCTGCGATTTTTTGGTTACTTAAAAAGGCAACTAGAACTTTTAATTTTTTGTGATTTTTTTATCAGTAAAAGATAAACGTAACTTATAAATTAGCTTATGTAACGAACTTTTGTAATTTTATGTTTTTATTACATATATGAGGGGTTCACCCCCTCGTCAGTACCTCGCTCTTTACACTAACGATTAAATTTTGTCCCAATTCATTAAGAATGACCCCTGAATCAAAAAAGCCCTAGAATAAATAGTTAAAATCACTAAAAATACTTTAGCGTAAAGAGCGAGGTATTAGGAGGAGGTGAGCCCCTCATATGCGCAATAATTTCTGTTTGTTTTAAGTTTTAATGCTGCTCCTTACTTCCAGTTGAAAAACTTTCCATATTTATTTTTGCATTGTTTTTTTTTAATAACGCTAGAAAATCCTGCGCTCCCTTCATGGAAATTTTCTTCCACCATGAAAAATTCCTCGAAGGAAAATTCCCCCAACATATACCCCTCTTTTCAACCCCTCCCCCAACCAAAAAATCCCCCTGAAAACGTCTGTACACTTCCCAATAACCATTACTATATGTAAGCACTGGTCAAAGTTTGTAACTTGTAGCCCCTCCCACGGGGACTGTGGGGTAGTAAGTCGTCCCCAAAGACATAGTTATAAGATTTTTCGACTACGCTGAATAAAATGACTATCTCAGAATTTTGATCCGTTGACTTTGAGAAAATAATTAACGTGGGAGGGGGCCTAGGTGCCCTCCAATTTTTTCGGTTACTCAAAAAGGGCACTAGAACTTTTCATTTCCGTTAGAATGAGCCTTCTTGAAAAATTCTAGGACCACTGGGTCGATACGATCACCCCTGGGAAAAAAAAAACAAAACAAAAAAAAAACAAAAAAACAAACAAATAAACACGCATCCGTGATCTGCCTTCTGGCAAAAAATACAAAATTCCACAATTTGTAGATAGGAGCTTGAAACTTCTACAATAGGGTTCTCTGATACGCTGAATCTGATGATGTGATTTTCGTTCAGATTCTATGACTCTTAGGGGGTGTTTCTCGCTATTTTCTAAAATAAGGCAAAATTTCTCAGGCTCGTAACTTTTGATGGGTAAGACTAAACTTGATGAAACTCATATATTTAAAATCAGCCTTAAAATTCGATTCTTTTGATGTAGCTATTGGAATCAAAATTACATTTTTTAGAGTTTTGGTTACTTTTGAGCCGGGTCGCTCCTTACTACAGTTCGTTACCACGAACTGTTTGATACCACGAACTGTTTGATTAATTATTAAAAAAAAAATTTTCCACAAAACAAGTTTTTCAAAAAAAGTAAAGAGCTTCAAAATCCAATTGAAAACAAATACATATTAGATGTTTCACTTTTTTGATTTTAATAAATCAAAAACTAATTTATAGCTTCAAGGAATAATTATTGGTATATTTAGCCTATACCAAACTCCACCGCCTTTTTTTTAAGTAGAGTGCAAATTATGCTCTGGTCTTGGGAAGGCATGGGGGTTGTCAGCCCTACTCATACTAATTTTTGTTCGTTCTGAGCTTGACTTGGTTATTTATTGTAATTTCTGTTTCAATCTTCAGTTACATTTATTTATTTTTCATTTAAAAAGTTTTACGCTTGGAAGATTATTTGACTTTATTTGTGGTCATTTCTGGTTTAATTACTTTTCTTTAAAATTTTTTACAATTTCTTTACAATTTAAATTTGCATTTACAATTTCTTACAATCATTTTTGGGCTCTTTACTTTTCTTTACAAATTTGTTTGTGGAAAAGATTTCTGAATTAATTTGTGTTCGTTTTTTATTGACATAGTCTTTTTCATGGAAAAATATCTTACGTCTTTTCAGTTTTTTTTTATATGACTCCATAGTTTGGCTTGCTATTTTTTGTTTTTTTTCCCAAGACTACACTGCTTTTCCATAAAAAAAATAGTTTTGCATTTTATTTTTCTGCAAATAAAAACCTTCAAGAATAGGCGAATCATACAGAGAGTTTTAAACTTTAAATGGGTCATTGTTAAACTTTGATTTTACTTCTGCTCACCGCACAACAGTGACACGCCACACAGCAACTAGGGAGTGATTTTTCTGTCCCCTCACTCAAGATGTTATCCCTGGGGTACGAAGAGAATAGCTCAAATTAAATACCAAGTTTTTTAATTATTTAGAAGGGACAATAGGCATAGAGTTGAACGAGCCATTTCGAAACTCTGGACGTATATAAGTTTGCACCTGGATAAAAAAGGGCAAAAGAGTTGAAGAACGCTAGAAAACAGCGGAAGAAAATTCAAAAAAGAAGATACAACAAAAAAAGAGAGACATCTGCGAGAGAAAACATGCTTATAATATAAAAGATGACAGTTTAAGAAAGTAGAATTAGATAAAATAAAGGTCAAGAGTAAGGTATTCAACTTTACAGTCCCTACCGGTGGTGCTGATTTGTGTTTCATGGCCCTTCAGCCAGGAAGTGGAATGGGGAGCCGGGGGTCAGCTTGCCATCACACCCTTCCTGCTTGTCTTCCCCAAAATTCCCCAGGTACCCATTCAGGGCTGGCTCACCACTGGCTAAGTTTACAGAGCCTCGACACTGACACCCATTCGAAACCGAACAACCAGTGATACCAGGACTCGAGCCCTTGTCTTCACGGACAAAGGATTATAATTAAATAAAGCATGTAGTAGGAAAATAGACAAACAACTGAGCTTCGTTACCTAAGTATTTTTTTTTTCAAAATAAAATTTAATGTAACCCAATTTATTTCTCAGGTGCTTCAAGACTAACATTAATGAATTAACATATTTAACATATTACAAAATTAAAACGTATGACAAATATTTATGACAATGCAAAGCAGAGGCTACTTAAATGCTATCATTTCTTACAGCTTACATTCAAAGCAGACGGTATGGAGCTTAATATACTTGAGATGGCGCAAAGTCGAAGCGACTTAACTGCTGTGTCAGGCCATATCGATTGGCGGTGCATTGCCGAGCCCCCATCACTCAAGGTAGTATTTTTTGTTAATTTGAGTTATCACCCATTTAATATAAAGTCCCATCTTCACTCTTTTAATTGAGGTTTTTGCTAAACAAATTTTTACCAAAAATGGTAAAGATTGTTAGCTTAGATCAGTGGCAAAGTAAATGATTTGGCTGTTTTATTTGGACATTGAATTAAGTCAGTTTATGTGACAGTCAGATTAGCTGCCTTTTGCTTCACATTCAAAAACGACTAGAAACGAACAATTACAGACAACTAGAAACAGTGTATTTTTAAATTCCAGCTTTATATGTTTACACGGGAAAAACCTCTTTCTCTTCCATTTACACCCCCACCCATGTTTAGATCTACAATATCCAGTTATTTTTACCTTTTAATACCTTTTGAAGATAGTTTCTTAGACCACACTGCTTTTCTGGTTACGGAACATTAAGAGAGAAATGGGGTTAAATACAAAAAAAAACTGAATAAAAAAAGGCAACAACAAAACATTAATTAATATAAAAAATTCGAATATTTCGGCTCCACGTCCGGGAGCCTTTACAGAAAAGTTTACAGAAAGTACTAACCAGTGCAGCAAATGAAGTTAAAGAGCAATTGGGTTTCATCCAGTGATTCCCCTTTTAAACACATGAATTGAAAGTATAATTCTTTAAAGCAAATATGCGCCAATAACTACTTCCATTCTTGAGGTGTTGATCACACTTTTACGTTCACGTAAAATAAAAAGTGATGTTTCTGTTGGTTTTTAAGGTCAAACCCAGTATTACCGTAAATATGAAGAAGGCTACCGTATGCTCAAAACCCTCATAACCCAAAGCCCTATGGTAGCCTTAAAAAGGCTACCGTATACCTACTCTTTTTAAATGAGCAATAATTGTGTATAAATTTATTTATAGATTTTTTCTTGAAAATCCTTCATTTACTCCGGACAGCTAAAGATAATAACATGGACCAAGGAACAGGAATATATCAAATTGAATTGCAAACAAAATGTGACTTAAACTAAAGAATAACACGACAATTGAATAACATCCAATTGTTGAATAACGACAATTGAATAAGAAATGTGCTATTTTAGCGTATTTAAAAGATAACCAAGAAGGAGAAATTCAGTTCACGACATAATTCCTTAATTTGACTGAAATTCCTGATTACGACTGACAAATAAAGAATCAAACGATGATTTTACCAATGAATATTTTATATATATCAAAGGGTAAGGGCATTAGAATATTCTTCGTAGTTGTTGAATTACATAACAACGCAATTCAAACACAATATGACAACTTGGCAAAAGCTGGGAAAGAAGTTTTCTTGTATCTGTGATGCAATGTGAAGTTACAGACGATTTCGAATGAATCAGAACAGCTAAGGAAAAAGGCATGGAGAAAATATGGAGGCAATGATGCACATAAATGAAGCAAAAATGAGAATTGCTGCTAGAAGACGTTTGACAACCAGCATCACAATGAATACATTGAATCATAAATAAAATCTGCGGTTAGAATAGAAGCAACAGTGAGAGTCACGTGGAGTTCCATAAGAAAACAATTCCTATAAAATCGATGGTTCTTTGATGCAATAATAGGAAGGAGAAACTGAATTCATGCCATAATTTCTTAATTCAATTGTTATTGCTTATTTGACGCCTCATGGGTTACAACTAAAGAAAAACTAATATATTTACTCCCTTTACACGAAAGACTGTGTGGTTATTTTAAACATCTTTTTGTTAGAATTATATGCCTTTTTAACTAATTAAACGGGCAATATTTTTGTATACATGGATTTATTTTATATGACGGATATTAAATTACACAAGATGACAAACTGCTTTGCAGAAAATTACAATTGAAAAAGGAACATGTTTTTTAGTGTCTATAAGAAATGAAAGGAGAAATCAATAGTTAAAAACTATGACAGGTACAAAATTACATAAAAGACAAACGACTCTGAACTGTTAAAAAAAAAGAGATGCAAGGAGAATGAGCAACAAATCATATTGAATTGCAGACTAAAACTAAAGGAAATATGATTTAAAACTAAAGAATAAGACGATAGATATGCTTACGGAGGTTAGATATTTCAAAACATTATAATTGAACAAGGAATGCGTTATTTTCATGTCTGTAAAGGATAAACAAGGAGTGGGAATTGAATTTATAACTAGAGTTCTTAATTCAAATGGAATTGCTGAATTGCCACTCTATGCTTTGAAACTAAAGAAAAAACGATGACTATAGTAGCGGGGGCATAATTATTTTGACGTGTCCCATAGCCGCTACTCCTTTCTTCCTTTAATGACTTAAGATGACGAAAAAGTTTAACAGCGATCCCCTCATGACAGAGATTTTTCAAGACGCACGTGTTTGTTATGCAATAGGGTTTATTTACTTTTGGTTGTTACGTAATGGGGAGTATTTTTCTTTGACTGTTACGTAATAGGGAGAGTTTGCCTTTATCAAGGATGAAGCAATGTCGCGTGACCTGCTAGAAGTCAGGGGCCCCATGAGGAATCCCAGCTTGTAAGAGAGGAGAACACACGCGTGGGTATTACGTAATGACGGTGTACAGGTGAGTATTACGTAATGACAGCGCATACCTAAGAGCGCATACATTGAGTATCGACGCACACTTGTAGGGTGTTACGTAATGACAGGGCTCACGTGGGTGTTACATTGTACTTTAAGAGGGTTTTTTCTTGAGGATTCCATTTTTCTTCAGGATTTCATTTTTCCTTTAAGGTGTTTTTTTTCTTTCGAGGTTTTTTTCTTCTAGATTTCATTTTCTTTCAAGGTGTTTTTTTCTTTCAAGGCGTTTTTTAGTGATTCGGTTTTCTTTGACAACATTTTTCTCATTGAACCTTTATAATCTAAGGATTTCTGTCCGCATTAGGATTCGAAAGAGATTACCATCCAATGGAATAGAGTGCTAGAAATCTGGGCTATTAAAGCCTTTCTAATTTTATTATTCGGGTAATACTTCCTATGTTATAATATATTTCGTGCACTGAGAATCCCTTGTCAAGCTTACTAGAATTATTAAATGGATCGTGTTTTGCTATGACTGCAATAATTGAAATGGAGGGGAGAAAATCGAATATTAGAAATTGGTAACATTTGAAGTGCGCCCGCTTGTTAAGTAATGCTTGAAACGGTATTATCAGAAAATATTGGGGTTGGTCTTAGCGAATTCTGTAGTAATAGTATCTTTTACTCTATTGTAACTTGAATGTGATATTACAGATGAAATAAAAGCGTCACAAACATTATAAAATCATAAAATCACCAAAAAAGCAGTTCAAAAATCAACCGAAAAACCAAAACAAATGAAAAATAGTGAAAAAACTTGATGTATGATAAAACGTAAGCAAAAAGAACCATGAATTACAGAAAGGCGGGGAGAGGCATAGTAACAAATTCCAGGGAAAAAGGGGTGTAGGTATGTTATTAGAAGTAAATTTAAGTCATATTAAGAAATATTTTTGAGAGTTTTTAATGAAAATGCCTAGTTTCTTTGATCCAAGACTAGTCATTCCTGGTTGACAAGCACATATTTTAATAATATTTTTGTTCGTATTTTGCTTAATCCCAGTAGAGGTAAATTTAAGCCACATTAGGAGATATTTATGAGAGCTTTTAATGGGAACGCCCAAAAGATGACTTATTAGAGGTAAATTTACTGTATATTAAGACATATTTCTTATAGTTTATAATGAAAATTTCTTATTTCTTTGAACCAAGACTATGCATATTCACACCACCGTGACAATATGTGGCTTGTACACCCTCGCAAGCAATTTTAGGGGGGTTGATATTAGAGGTAAATTTAAACTATATTCAAAGATATTTCTGAGAGGCTTTAATGAAAATGCATCGTTTCTATTGCTATGTTAGCCGCACCTGCAAGAAAAAAGAGATATATATATATATGCATTCGGTTATTTTTGAGAGATTCTAATGAAAATGCCAAGTTTCTTTGAGCTAAACTATCCATATTGACGCCACCGTGACATGTGTGGCTGCCCCACTCTAGAAAGCATTTCTAGGGGGGAGGGTTGTTACTAGAGGTAAATTTAAGCTATATTAAGAAATATTTCTGAGAAGCCTTAATGAAAATGCATGGTTTTTATAGTTCTTTTAGACCCACCTGCATGAAAAAGAGACACATTTTTGCATTCAGTTATTTCTGAGAGGTTGTAATCAAAACTTCACGTTTCCTGGAGCCAAGACTATGCATATTCAAGCCCTCGTGACAATATGTGACTGACCTACTCTATCAAGCAATTCCAGGGGGAGGTTGTTAGAGGTAAATTTAAGCCATATTAAGAGATGTCTCGTTTCTTTGACTGGTTTAAATTTCAATTCCCCGCCTCCGAAAAAATTCGTTTAACAACTCCCACCTTAACTTTAAGCTGTAGAACATGTTTATCCATGAAATTCACCTTACTGTAGCAAACTATGGCTGCCACACGGCCCCTTCTGGCACCCTTAACCATACCATAGGCATTTTTTCAAATATTTTCATGATGAAAATATGCTTCCGATCCATTGATTTGTGTTTTAGTAATCCATCCCCAATGTGATATCCCTCTATGATAATTTATGCCACAGTGGCAAGCTATTGATGGCATATGACACCCTCTGGCACCACTTAACTCTCCTAATACACTTTTTCAGATATTTTCTTGATAAAAATATGATTCATGATAAATCCATTGGATCATGTTCTAACAAACACCCTCAACGTGATACATCATGTCAGTTTATGCCACTTTGTCACACTATGGATGACAGACGGCACCCTCTGGTACCCTAATCATTCCTAAGATATTTTACGGGTATTTTCTTGTTTAAATTCATGTTTTAAATCCATTGGTTCGTGTTTTAGCAAGTCGTCCTAAACAAGATATACCATGACCATGCCACAATATGATTAGCCCTCTGGCACCCTCTGGCATCCCTCATCATTCTTAAGAAGTTTTTTAGAGGCTGAAGTCAATTGCTAGGAGTCACCAGAAGAAATGTTACTGGGAATTTTCCATTAAATGTAAATGATCGATTCTAGTGTAAACGACTGTTTTACTACGAAAATGTCAGAAATGCTTTAGGCTTGATAAGGCATGCCAGAGAGTGCCATATGCCCGCCACTGTGTGCCATGCTGACATCAACTACTGAGAATCATCAGAAGAAACGGTACTGGGAATTTCACTTTAAGTTTCAGTCATCGATTTTAGCTTAAACGGTTATTTTTGTAGGAAAATGTCTGAAAATGCCTAAGGTGTGATAATGCATGCCAAAGGGAGCCATATGCAAGCCTTTGCGTGCCATGTCAGCTTCAATTGCTAGGATTAATCAGATGAAACGCTGCTGGAAATTTTACTTTAAGTTTGAATGATCATTTATAGCGTAAACGGTTAGTTTTCTAAGAAAATGTCTGGAAATGCTTTAGGTGTGATAGTACACGCCAAAGGGTGCCATATGCTAGCTATTGAGTGCAAGTTACTGGGAATTTCCATAGAACTTTGCATTCCGATAATGAAATGGCAACTATTCGCTGTTCAAATAAAAATAATGGTCATTTTTAGTTTATAAAGTTATTTTTGTGAGGAAAAGGATAGAAAACCCTTAGACGTAATAAGGTGCGCCAGAAGGTGTCATAATGTTTCACAGTGACGTGAACTGGCATGGTGTATCAAATTGAGGTTGGCTTGCAAAAACATGAACCAATGGATTTAAACCATGATTTGTAACAAGAAAATATCTTAAAAATTTGTTTGGAATGATGAGAGTACCAGAGGATGCCGTGTGCCATCCATAGTGTGTCAGAGCGGTGTGAATTGACATGATGTATCACGTTGAGGGTGGCTTTCAAGAAAACTGATACAATGGATTTAAAATATATTTTTATCAATAAAGTACCCGAAAAAATGTCTTACGAATGATGGGGGTCTGGCCAGAGGGCCAGTTATAGTGTGGCACGGTAGTGTGAATTGTCAGGGTGTATCTGTTTTAGTACGGTTTTCAAAATCACAAACTAATGGATTTAAACCATGATTTATAATAAGAAAATACCTGGAAAAAACCTTAGGAACGATTAAGGGTACTAGAGGATGTCGTCTGTCATCCATAATATGGCAAAGCTGCGTGAATTGACATAATGTATCAACCTTGAGGGTGACTTGCAAAAAAATCTAATGGGTTTAAAGCATATTTTTATCAAGCAAGTACTGTGAAAAAAATATTTTAGGAATGATGAGGGGTGCCAGATGGTGTCGTGTCCCGTTTATAGTTTGTAATGGTAGCGTGAATCGCCATAAGTGATCACGCTAGGGGGCGGATTGCTAAAACACAAATCAGGGGATTCAAAGCAAATTCTATTATAAAAATACCTAACAAATGCCTTTGGAATGATGATGGGTGCCAGAGGGTGTCGTATGTCATCCCTAGTTTGCCACGGTGACGTGAACTGCTTGGACTAACATGTTCTACAGGTGAAAGCTTAAATTTACCTCTAATAACCACCCTACTCACTGGAATTTCTTGCTAAGGTTGGCCACCCTACCCCCTGGAATTTCTTGCTAGGGTTGGCCAGCCACATATTGTCACAGTGGCGTGAATATACATATTTTTGGCTCAAAGAAATGTGGCATTTTTATTAAACCTCTCAGAAATAACCAAATGTAAAAAATGTGTTTCTTTTTTCTTGCAGTTCCGTCTAATAAGGCAATAGAAACAATGGATTTTCATTAATACCACTCAGAAATATCTCTTAATATGGTTTAAACTTACCTCTAATATTAACCCGGTGGCCCACCTTATTGTCACGGTGCCGTGAATATTCTTAGTCTTGGCTCTAAGAAAAAAGGTATTTTCATTAAAAACTCTCAGAAATATCTCTTAATATAGCTTATATTTAGCTCTAATAAGTCATCCTTTGGATGTTACCATTAAAAGCTGTCAAAAAATGTCTTAATGTGGCTTAGATTTACCTCTAACGGAATTATGCAAATACAAAGAGAAATACCATTGAAATATGTCCTTGTTAACCCGGAATGGCTAGTCTTTTCCTCAAAGAAACGAGGCATTTTCATTAAAAACTTTAAGAAATAGCTCTTAATATGGTTTGAATTTACCTCAAATAACATCCTTCCACTCCTCCCTCCTTGGACCTGGGTTGTATACCTCCCCGCTGCCTTTCTGTAATTCATGCTTTTTTGCTTATATTTTATCCTATTTCAGGGCTTTCATGTTTTGTTTTTCGTTTAATGAGATTTGACTGTTTTTCTGTGATTTTATGATTTTATATTGTTTGTTACGCTTTTATTTCATATCTGATAGCAAATTCAAACCCCAGTAGAGTAAAAGAGCAACCCCCAGTATTAGCTGATAATGCCCTCTAAACCACTACTTAACAAGCAGGTTACTTCAAATGCAACCAGTTTCTAGTAATAGATTTTTCCGCTGTATTTCAATTAATGCAGTCATAGGAAATCAAGCAATCTACTTAATTATTCTAGTAAGTAGGACAGGGGATTTTCCGTGCTTGGATTAGGTTATAACATAGAAAGTATTACCCGAATAATAATAATAATATTAGAAATGCTTTCACAGTCCAGCTGTATAGCGCTTAATTTCATTCGATTGAAATCTCTTTCGAATCCTAATGCTAACAAAAGTCTTTAGATTATAAAGGTTCCCTGAGAAAAATGTTGTGAAATAAAACTACATCTGAAAGAACGGCTTGAAAGGAAATGAAATCCCAAAGAATAAGAAACACCTTGAAAGAAAAATGAAATCTTGAGGAAAAAGGACATCCTGAACAATAAAATATCTTGAAGTAATATTTAACACCTATATGTGCGCAGTGATTACGTATCATCCCACATGTGCGTTGTCTTTACGTAACACCCCGCGTGTACTCTGCCATTACATAAGACTCACGTTTGCACCGTCATTACGTAACACCCACATGTGTGTCCTTCTCAGTCACAAGCGGAGATTCCCCACGGGGCCCCTGACCTCTAAGAAGCTACTCAAAATTGCGTCATCCATAATATAGATAAAGATTCCCTATTACGTATTAATCAAAGATAAACACTCCCTATTACATAAGAACCAAAAGTAAATAAACCCTATGACGTACCATGCAGCTGATAATGCCCTCTAAACCATTACTTAACAAGCAGGTTACTTCAAATGTAATCAATTTCTAGTAATAGATTTTTCCCCTGCTTATCAAATAATGCAGTCATAGGAAATCGCGCGATCTACTTAATTATTTTAGTAAACGACAGGGGATTTTCTTGTGTGGAATAGGTTATAACATAGAAAGTATTACCCGAATAATAATAATATTAGAAATGCTTTCACAGTCAAGTTGGTTAGCACTGGCTATCAATGCAGCTGGCTATCCAGCTGGCTATCAATTTCATTGGATTGAAATCTCTTTCGAATCTTAATGCTAACAAAAATCTTCAGATTATAAAGGTTCCCCGAGAAAAATATTGTGAAAGAAAGTGAAGTCTATAAGAGAAACAAAATGAAGTTCCGATGAAAAAGAAACACCTTGAAAAAAAAATGAAATCTTGAAGAAAAAGGAAATCCTGAAGAATAAAATCTCTTAAAGTAATATGTAGCACCTACGTGTGCGCTGTGATTACGTAACATCCCATTTGTGCGTTGTCGTTCCGTAACATCCCACGTGTGAGCTGCCATTACATAAGGCCAACGTTTGCACCGTCATTACGTAACACCCACACGTGTGTCCTCCTCGGTCACAAGCTGGGATTCCCCACGGGACCCCTGACCTCTAAGAAGTTACTCAAAATTATGTCATCCATAACATAGATAAAGATTCCCTATTACCAATTAATCATAGAAAAACACTCCCTATCACGCAAGAACCAAAAGTAAACACACCCAATTACTTACCATCCACCTGCATCTTGAAGATGTCTTGAGGCAATCGCCG